>NC_089253.1:114521982-114604482 GCF_963930625.1 Muntiacus reevesi | reverse complement strand
AGATCACCCATGACCGAAAACTAAGCGGGTGCCAGATTCCTCCCTTTTTGTGTGAAAGCCACTTTTAGCACTGAATGAGATGGTCGTGTGGTGACGCACATTCTTTTAACCCCCACCCCTGCCCCAAAATCATACTGTGGTGAAGTCATGTGACTCACCATCTCTGGTACTTGAACAGAAGAACTTCCCAGGACTCTCTGGCTTGAACAAATTTCCGTAAGAAGTATACAGATGCAATTGGTTCTACTGCAAGATGAAGAACCATGTTGCAAATAAGATATACTGCTTAGGGAAAATCAGATTTAGAACATGGGGTTTCCATTTGAGGTGTCGGAGGGTGGAGATGCAGTTTTCATTGTTGGTCGATTTTATTATATCCCATGAGAATATCATTGCTCTTGCCTGTCTTGCCACTATTTGAGTGGAATTAAAAAAAGAACCTTTCCAAGTAAGGAGGGGAGGGGGACTTTAAAAATGTTTCAAATGCTTAAAGAATGAAGGGGGAAAATGGCAATGTTCTTATCCTTTTCAACATTTAAATTTAACAGTTCAACAGGTGCATCACCTCTCAGCTCATCAAGTGGTTTAGCAATTTCCGTGAGTTTTACTACATTCAGATGGAGAAGTACGCACGTCAAGCCATCAACGATGGGGTCACCAGTACTGAAGAGCTGTCTATAACCAGAGACTGTGAGCTGTACAGAGCTCTGAACATGCACTACAATAAGGCAAATGACTTTGAGGTAGGAACTCATCTTTATTTTTTGGTCATTCCCCCCTTTTTAAAAAAATTTTTTAAATTTTCTTTAGAAATGTCCCAAATCGGTCCTTTATTTATTTTTTTTTGCCTTGGTATCTCACACAAGTGTCCACCAGTAGGGCAAGAGATAGAGTGGCTATGAAGAGCTCCCCCTGGGTCCTGTCAGAGTCCTGGGAGCTGACCCACTTCTGCTTCCCTTCCCGTCCCCCACCTCTGCTGCTGGCTTGGGAGATGCGTGTGGCCACACACGAGGGAAGTGGACAATCCAAAGAAAATGGCAGCAAGGAACACACACAGAGTGATTCCCTTTCCAGAAAAGAGGTCTCTACCCCAAGAGGTGTTTTGCGCTTTTAGGTTCCGGTTCGTATATATAGGATGCTCTGTTCAGTGGTAGCTTCAAAAATTGCCTCTTAAAAAATCCAGAAGGATTGACTGGGGAGTGATTCCATGGTTTCTAACTTTTGTCAGCATTCATTTCCTTTCTGGAAGAAATGGTGTCAGAATGTACTAAGTACCTATTATAAGAGCTCCATCAACATCTTTGCTTGTCTGTTTCTGCTGTTGTCCTTTTGGGAGGACACCCTCATATGTTCATTTTGCATACGTGTAGCTTCAGAAGCATACTGCTCTCCGTTCATACGGTCTTATACACACTTCTGTATGTCTACAGCCTACATGTTCTAGGTACCTATGAAACAGTAGTGATGATTCCCAGAAAGCAGTATCTATGCAAAAATAAGAGATGTGTGGCTATGAGTAAGGCATTTCTTTGCTGGCTGATGTGATGCCTCAGCAAGCATTTTTCATTGCAACGTGATGACTCTTCATGAGACAACACTAGCGAATCTCCCAGTACCCACAAAGGCATTTTGCTGAGCCTTACTGGCTGGGGCAACAATGGGTGGAGGTGGGAACGGGGCAAGGGTTCTGCAGGCTGATCCTCTGATGATCAAGAGTGGACAGGCTGTGATTTGATCAAGTTGGTCCTTTTCTAGTATCATCGAGGAGGAGAACTTTTCTCCTACATCTGCTCGTGTGGGGACCTTATGTTAATATTCTTCTTTCCTTACACAGATAGGTAACCCCAGTCCCTACCAAGTTTTCAACACTGAAGGAGAGAGGGAGAGGGACACCTTGGTCTGGCCTCATCAATAACGAACTGACCCCCGCTTCCCCACCGCATGCCCACTTCTCTGAAGGGGCCTGTATCCCAGTGGTTTTAGCAGAGCTGTTTGGGCAGCTTAGAAAGAACTGACTGTAGAAGCTTAGCAGTGGGAAAGTCATGGATTTTCCTTGAAAGTTAGAGTGTTTATATGGCAAGCCACCCATTTCTCTTTGCTATCCAAGACCAGGGTATTTTTCTTGTCAAATGGGACATAAGCATAGTCTTTCCTTGGCTGAACATACTAGAATTGGGGATCCTTCTTGTACGCGTGCTATGCTTAGTTGCTCAGTCATGTCCGACTCTCTGTGACTCCATGGACTGTAGCCTACCAGGCTCCTCTGTCCATGGAACTTCTCCAGACTCTTTGCGATCCCATGCACTTTAGCCCATCAAGTTCCTCTGTCCATGGGAATTCTCCAGGCAAGAATACTGGAGTGGGTTGCCTTGCCCTCCTCCAGGGGATCTTCCCAACTCAAGGATTGAACTCAGGTGTCTTGCATTGCAGGCAGATTCTTTACCATCTGAGCCACCAGGGAAGCCCTTTTGTATTTACTGCCTCACTATTTTAAAGTCTCATAACAGAGACTTCACTATAGTAAAAGATATAGGCTTTACTATATCTACGGAACACCCTAGCAGGTTTCTCCTAAAGCTGAGGAATATGACTGGCTAAGCAATTTTGCATGTCATGTGGAATCTTAGTTCCCGACCAGGTATTGAACCCGTGTCCCCTACATGTTGACAATGGCTAAATGTTTTACAGAAATCTTATTAAAAGCTTCACAGCTCCCCATCACCTTTCTGATAAGTCTATTGCTGTCAACTTTGAGCTAAGAGAATTCAACGGTATGCTGGTGAACTAATTACAGTTTATTATGATAAATATTCATTTGGCAGTGTGCGTCAAGCTTCATAAAAGAATTGCCTGAGATTCATGGGGTGGTTTGTGCATTTTTGCTGAGTAACATACTTGAGAGAACAAATCCTAACAGTGCCCATTCGGATTTTTTAGGGTCGTTTAAACCTTACCTGGTTGGTTTTAATCCCTTACTCAGTGTAAGGGCCAAAACAACACAAACAGGGGATGGCTGGTATCAAGAGGTACCCAGCAAGCTGCTCCATTTAGCATCATCTAAATCCTCCTTTAATATGATTAACATCTGATATTCCTCTCTTTGTGAATCATATCCACTTCCAGCCAGGCCACCTCTCCTTTATCTGCAGTGTCTATTTTAAGACTGCTTCAGCGCAAAGAGTATGGGGCCCAGGGAGCAGTTTTGTCACTTCTCATGTGACTTCAGACAAGTTATTGGACTATTCTGGGCCTTATTCCTCCTTTGGTAAAAAACTAGACTCCTTCCGGAAATGCACTAAACATGAGGCAGGAGCTGGCTTCTGCACTACCCCCTTCACTTACGCATATGTATGCACATACACAGCCTCGCCGCCACTTATGTTCACAGAAGAGTTTTTAATTCAGCCTCTCTTTAGTTTTTAATTTAGTAAGTTTGGGGCACTGGTTAAGAAAAGCTTCAGATGAGATAATCCTTCTCTTCTGTACCTTGGTGCATGGAGGTCAGTGCTTAAGTGAGATGCTTTAAAAGGCACTGTCTTATCGCTGTCGCTTTCCCAGTCTGGGCAGTGGCGCTGAGCAGAGGTAAACCCAGCACCTCGAGCTGATATTTCAGCTGCGGTTGTCCTCACCGCTCGACTTCCCCACTATGTTTCTCCCCCGAAGATCAAGTCAGATACATCTGTAGTCTGAAATGAGCAAGTGAAGAAGATGATGAGGTAGAGGACCGCACACCTGGTTTCTCCTTACACTTTTAAACAGAGATGGGGCCTAGTAGAGAGACCGAAGTTATGTCTACATGACGCCTGAAGAGCCAGTCAATTCAAAGGAATACATTAAACCAACTGAGTATTAGCTGGCCAAGTAGTAAAACATCTTTCTTGATTGCAGTTTTAAATTTCTCAATCAGTTAATCAGTGGCTTGTAGCAATGATGAAATAGCTAACATTTATTGACTGTTTATTCTGTTTATCGTGCATGTGTGCGTGCTAACTCGCTTCAGTCGCATCCAACTGTGTGTGACCCTGTGGACTGTAGCCCGCCAGGCTCCTCTGTCCATGGGATTCTCCAGGCAAGAATACTGGAGTGGGTTGCCATTTCCTCCTCCAGGGGACCTTCCCAGCCCAGGGATCGAACCCTCGCCTCCTGGGTCTCCTTCATTGCACCGGATCCTTTACCACTGAGCCTCCGGGGAAGCCCCCTGTTTATCATGGGCATTCTTCTAAGTGTTCTACCAATATTAACTAATTTAATGTGAGTACTAATGATGATATGGATGTTAACACAAGGAAAACTTCAGCTTGCCTAAAGCTTTATACTGTTTGTAAAGTAGCTGTGAGCAAGTGGGAATAGAGGAGCCAGGGAAAGAGAGCAAGGGTAAGGCTGATGCTTTCTGTCTCTCTCTACCACTTTCTCCTTCCTTCTTGCTCGCCTACGCTTGTCTTTTCAGCTTCCTGCTCCATCTCTGCCTCTGTCATAAGCTTGCTGGTAGCACCTCTGTCACCGCGAAGCCCCACCCCCAGCCCCCGCCGCGGGTGGCTCTCAAGGCTGGAGTGGCTGCTGACCCCTGGCCTATGGGAAAATTAAGCAGATGGGGAAGGTTTATCACTAGCGCAGAAGGAATGGCTTGCATCTCCCTCCTCTTCTAGACCCTTGCATTTCCTGGCCTGTGTGAGTCAGGACCTCCTAAGTGACAGGAGAGGCTGTTCTGCCTTTTGTATCAGTTTACACAATTGCCAAGATTCTTGGCACGGCCTTCAGACTTGGGGTGGTGAGAGCTTGAGAAGACCCAGGGGAGGGGGAAGAAGACACTGTAGTGGGTGGGGAAGGGTGAACCACGCTTTCAGCTGTGCTCAAGGGAAGACAGTTGGCTACGGGACAGGAGTCGGGCACCTCGCTCCCAACGCGAGTCCGCGAAGGTGTGCGGGGAGGCATGTCCGCGACAGGCCGCTTTTCACTCCCGCATCTCACGGTAAATGAGATTGGCAACAATAAATTTGTCTTTCCAGGTGTTATGGTATATATTTCCATGCTTCATTCTCACTTCACTTTGAAGAGCTTCCAAAATTGGTTTTTATGGGGAGGGAAAGGAGGTTTGGGATTCCTTCCCAGTTTTTAAATCACACCGATACTTCTGACTTTAGAAGCATAGGAGTGCAGTTTTATTACTTCTGTGTTTCTCTCACAACTCTGGCGGGGAATGGAGGCGGGTGCGCCCTGTCAGTTTCCAAGGCGCTTTTACACATTTCTGCAAAGAACTCAACGAAGGCAACTGATCCGTGTAAGTCACGGAGGTTAAACGCACTGCTTAAGGAGACCCAGAAGACATCCGCTCTGGATTGACTGTGGCAGGCTGGCCTCCGAGAAAGGCAGAACAACCCAGAGATGGGGGGTCTGGCATGGCCTGGGTGTAGGCTGGGAAGAGAATGTGGTGGGCACCTTCATCCGGGTGGAGCCTTCTGACTGTAGGGGTGCGCACATCCAATTGGATTGCTTTTCTGTTTCCCTCACAACTGTGGCCGGAAAGAAGGCAAGGCTCACTGTCAGTTTCCAGGCCGCACTGAGCGGCCTTTTCCTTCTCCAGTCCTGGAAGCTAGCTCTTCCCTGCCGTGATCAGCCAGGCGTCCCCGGGGGCTATCAGTGACTAGCCAATTAACTGCAGGCTGGGTGCAAACTCCAAAGAAGAGGGACTGACTACCCTTTCCCTCGATAAAGACCCAGGGCTTTGGATGGAAGGCTTAGGAGCAAATAGCAGAGACCTTGATTCATTGATTAGCAGGCTTGTAAATGTCATTTCCTAAGATATGCTTAACTCACCCTGCGGACGCTCCATCCTGCAGCTTGTGGTTTGACTTTTTTTTCCTAGGTATCACATGACAAGCAGGAAGGGTCCTTCTGTTGGCCTGCCTCTGTGTCTTTTCTCCTTAGAGAGAAAATGGAAAGGCAGGACTCCTTACATGCTTCCCCCCCACCAAAACACCCCCCGCAAACTCTTGACACTTAAACACACACACTGCATCTACTCCCTCCACCAGGCACACCCCCATTCCCAGCCCACTCCCGCTTGCCACACAGTGCGTGTTTAAGAAGATTTAATATATTTGGAAGTGTTTCATTCGCCCTGTCATCTCTTTAAAGAAAAATGGGGACAGGTGGATTTAGGAAGCGCTTCCCTCTGCTCCAAAAAGATACTTAAATATGAGTGATCATTTGGAAAACTGGCACAGGAGGAAAACCCTTTTCCTCCTCTTGCAGTCTTTTGGCCTCGAAGCTGAGGCGCCATTTAAATGATCGCACAACGCACTCTTGGTGGGTGGCGAGGAGGGAAAAGAAACCTTTCCCATTTCTTTCCCTGCCAGTGCCCCCACTGACAAGCCAAATTGATCTTTTAAGAGACTAAATGAATGTTCTCTAAATATCTGTACGCACATGGCTGTCTGGGAACAAGCTCCTTGTACGGGATGATTGCCTGAAATTTGAAGGAGGGAGCAGTGAAGGACCCCAGACTGGTGGGGGTGGGGGGCGGCGGGGCGACGTGTGGACCCCAAGCTTCGTTTCTGCACCTCCATCCTTTTGGGATTCAAGGTGTTGATGGGTATAATGAAGCGGGCCCATCGGTTTATCATCTATTTGGTCATGTCGTTGCATTTTTAGCGCCCTGTGTCTTTTTTGTCATCGGGTTACATTCAAGCGCAGTAAGATCAACGTTCAAACCTCCTTACTCAACAGCTTTATTAGTTATAGCATTCCATGACCTTTCTCAACATTCTTAAAGAAAAAGATACAGTGTAATGTCGCTTTACTTTGCTTATTGTCCTTTGTTGGGGGGAACAAAGCGTTTTCTACAGTGGCTATAGCACATAATTATACGGCTTTCAATGGCGGTGTCTTGGCACATATCGAAGTTCAGAGGAGCCTTTAGAAAAAAAAAAAGATGTTTTGTGGCAGCCCAGGGAGGGTCTCATCTTTCCTTCAGAAAATAGTTCAAGGCTCTTCTGTCAAGCTTCCCTACTTAGAGCTTTTTCTCCTCCTGCTTCATAAAGTTTAAAGCGGATTCAGTGGAGTTCTATGATCTATTTCCTTTGAAAGATTGTTCCTCGGCACAGAGAGGCCCTTTGACTTCAAGAGTTCACAGATTCATGTCTTTAGGTATCATATGTCTGACCTTATCAGTTACTCCATTTAATGTCGGAGAAAAAGTCTCAACTCTTTGTGTTTGTCTGTTTTGCCTCTGTGAAATGATTTGGTGAAAAAGACCATCCTTTTTAACACACCACTGAGAGGCCGTTTCTGCTGCAACCTACCCTGTGGCTTTTCTCTCTTTAAAAAAAAAAAAAATTGTCCTTGTGTTTTGTGTATGGATGAGTTCACAGTGAGAATAGAATTATACAAGGGCAGGCGCACACACAAAAAATCTTTTGCTTTCCTCCCCCACCTCCCCCACACCCCCACCTACCAGTGATCTATCTATTGGCTCTCTTGGTGGCTATACCCCGACAGGCAGAGCCATTTAGCAAACACAGAGGGGGCAGCCGCGGTGCTGGGACGGCAGTGGGCTTTTCCCTTGCTTCGACCTACCCCTAAGGCCTTCATAATTAATTGTCCTTCAGAGATGAGGAAAGTTCAGAGACTGTGTGGCGTGATGGCCATTGTCTGACATTCAGTTCTCCTTGCCTCGCCTCTTTCTCTGCGCCCCACAAAGGGTTATCAATAGGAGAAAGGGAGCTGGTTCTCCGCTGAGTGCCGCTGGCGGTGGTTGGAGCTTTCAGGGGGTTAGTATCACTGTGTTCCGCCCATCCTGGATTAAATATCTGTAGAGGTTCTAACCACCTTTTGAAAAGTAGCCTGCTTGTTTCGCCGAGGTTAAACAGACTCATTTAGCAAACCCCAAGCTTGTTCAGAAGTTGGTGATCCCTTTTCACGTGGCAGATAACATTTTCAATCAAATTTTCCTCACCCCACCCTAACCCTGCTCCCAGGATTTGACTGCACTGTAACTGTTTGGTTCTTTTTCAAGCCATAGGGCAGAAAATGGAACAGCCACTCACTCACTTCTCTTAACTGCTTCGGTGTACATTTGCCAGAATAAGTGTTTGGGCAAACACACTTTTTGATGAAGCGTCAGACTTTGGTTCTTGAAAGTAGATTATCCCAGTTTTAAAATATTGTTTCACCTTCAGCGATTGCCTCAAGCCAATTATTTGGTAACATGACAGAAAACAAATAAAAGCTGTCCCCATCGCCCCTCCCCCCACCCCCACCCCCCGCCCTTTCAGCTGAGACGCCAAATAAAGATGCACCGTGGAGACAGCTATTTGAAAAGTAAGGGGAAAAGAGAGCCAGGAGTGATTATTACACTACTGTTCCTGTGAAACAGAGGGAAGCCAAGAAAGCAAATAGAATCCTTCTTCCTAGGAGCAGTTGAACCAGCACGTTAGAAAGGTTTAAGATCATGGGGCAGGAGGGTTCGTGGGGACCTCGAGGCGGAAGGGACCTGTATTGAAAGAGCATCTCCATGTCCCTCAGAGCTGTGTCTCCTGGAGAAAGGGATCTGCAGTATGCCCAGAAGCAATTCTGTCCCCACCGCTCTTTGAAGACGCTTTCACAACAGACCCTTTGCTATTTAGAGAGAACTCTGGATCGGGACGTTGACACAACTAATATAGTCATACCAAAAACGGGGCGGGGGGGGGGGGTCATAAAAAATTTAAGTTATTCTTATGAATCTTTCAGTAGAAGCCATGAAAAGGGACAGTAGTGTAGTCTAGGTCCTTTGTGTTGCCAGCCCTTCTTCCGGCCTCTGGGCTATTGTTCTTTCAGCTCCTCAAACAGACTTTCACTTTTAAACTGACAAAAGTCACTTAAAAGCCAGACAGCTGTCCTAACACACCCACCTTACGGAGCAGGAGTCAGGCCAGGTGACGAGGCCGGCAGAGCGGCCTTGTTTAAAACGGACGGGGCAGCCCCCTCCTGCCTTCATGTCGTTGTGGGGCTCTTTGAGGTGGACTCTTTATTGCTACTGTGTGGCCCTTGCTCCCAGGCTCCCCAAAATATGGCTTGCATTTTCTTTGCAGCAGGAACCCTTGACGACACCCCATGCTCATGTTTATCCCTCAGGCTTGGTGGCTAGGGTCACGGAAGTCGGAGCACAGAGCTTGGCAGAAATCAGAGGGTGTCTGACTCAAAACTCTCTCCCTTCCGTTTCTTCTGTTTCTCCCTTTTTCCAAACCTTTTCCAACCAGTCCAAATCTCTCCTAAGCTTTTCCGATTTCTGTGGCTTCATCAGGAGTAGCTAGGACTGGAGGAAAAAAAAACAAAACAGCCACCGGTGGGTGATGGGTGGCGGGGACAAGCCTCACCTTAGGAAGTGAGACTCCGCTAGAGAGAGGTGGGCACGCGGTCCTGCCCGCATCCCGGGCCTCCGGGCGCAGCCGCAGTGGGCCCCGGCGGGTCCTCCCCGTGTGTGTGTTACAGCCCCCTCCCCGTCACCTTGTGTACTGTCTGGTCTGTGACACTGATGGTGATTATGTCATTATTTTGCTCTGGGGGCCCTGGCACATCTGCAGAGCCCAAGCACATCTTCTTTGTTGCGTTGGCAATCGTCCTGCACCACAAATGCTTCATTAGCCCTGCTGGCGGCCTCCTTGCCAGACGCCGGTGCCCACATCCAGGCTTCTTTTTGCTCCGTTCTTTTGTGTCGCTGATAATCGAGTATTCATCTTCCTGGTTCTTCCCCCCTTTTCCTCGACTTCTGAACTCCAGATGTCCCAGCATGCTTGCCCAGAGCAACACAGTGACTCTGCACCCTTGAACCCGACCCCATCCCTTCCCACCTTCCTGGTCTGCCCTTTCCCAGATGAATCCGTGTGACTCCGAAAAGCGCCCCCAGAGTGAGGGTTGACGTTTTCAAACTTGCGCTTTGAAAAGATACCCAGGGTTTGCTCCCAGGTTATGGTGGTCCTTAGGGTTAGAATGAAGCATTATTAGATATGGCTTCGAGATGGATACCTTTCTCCTCTAGGCTACGTCTCCCCGCCCCTTCCCTCTCCTTGACTATTTTATTCCCTTCTGTGCATTGCCACATCTTACCAATTTTTCAGTAAGCAGTCTAAAGTGTGAGTACAGAAAATATTCTTCATGCCCCGCCGAGCATGTTATAGTCATCCAGAAGGTTCCTTTTCTCTGAATGGAATCTTGATCTCCACTCTACCCACTCCCCAAGTCCCCTCCCCGCTGCCTCTGTCCGCTGTCATACCCTCCCCAGCCCCCAGCGACGACCTATTATTAGATATTGAAAGTGAGGAACGCATGGCTGTTTTGGAAAGGAACTAAAACATTTTTCTCAAGTTTTCTTCTATGTGTCGGACGGAGCCACAGCTTTTGTTAAGGTGTGATGATTTCTACATGAACTGCAGTAAATTTTAGAGCTTAATACCTTGGGCTGTGATGGGTACTACATAATCGGTATGTTTAATTTCCCCTTAAATGTGAATTAATTGATCTGTGTTAGTGTATTATGAGGAGTTTCTCCAGTAGAGAGTTTAACCAATTTTATCCCCGCACCACTGCAACATAAGAGGTTTCCAGTGTCTCTATGTTTGAGTAAAATGTAGATTTTAATTTTAAGGTATACAGAAAGGAAAAATAAGTTCATAAGTTTATTCAGAATCCTAGGACAAAGACCCTGGTAAGGATCGAAGAAAACCCCCTTCGAGGCATGAGTTGCCGTTTTGTAGTAGGTTTTCGAGCTTTTCTAGTCGCTAAGCCCTGGTCTGAATATTAGGAACAAAGCTAGGTCACAAAGGGAGGAGAGAAGTGGGCAGATCATTAGGCCACCAGCCCTGGGCAAGGAGCATGTCAGGAGAGGCGGGTACCTGTCGTTGATTGCATCATTTTCAAAAGATTCAGGGTGTCCCCAGAACATTCTTAACCTCCCATTATTAGATCATTATGGTTTTATCACCCTTGGGTTTATTTAAACCTTTTATAAAATCTAACTTCATTCTCAGAGTACACCACTCCTCAAGATAATAATTCTCTAAATGTATTACCTGCTGTGAAAATTGTATCTTCTTTTTATGGCTGTTAAAGTGATTTCCCTGGAACTCCAAAGGGGTAGCCCTGGTTAGAATATCCTGGGATTTACGAACAGTACCGGGGCCATATTCTCCATTTCCTATCTGATTTTATAGACTTTGATCACTACTCCCTCTTAATCTTCATCTCTCCAGATTAAGGAGCGCTAATCCTTTTTAAAAGTCTAATCTCATACAATATGTGGGCTGCCCCTATCATTTCTATAATGCTCTTCCAGCAGGACCGTGTTTTCTGGAGGTGCAGTTACAATTCCAGGACGATAGGGAGAGTTGGACGGGGCAGCCACATCCTGGCTTTATCCCTTACCTCCAACGGGACTTTTTTGATTGTCCCAAAAGTTCATCCTCAGAAGTTGGATTTCTTGAGTAGCATCTCGGTACCACTTTCTGGTTAAAATGACCCTGTGAGACCTTTTTATGAGACTCTTGGCAAGTATTCCAGCAAATCTGATTGTGTCTGTGGAACGTATCCAGCACATAAAAAATGTACAGATCCATCCTGCTGTGCTAATGTTTTCAGTGTTTTTATAGGTAAAGTACTGGAGTATTTGACATCATGAAGACACAGCCTTAGCCTTGAGCATGAGTGTCTAAATATGACCACTAAGGCAAGAAAGCTCTGGTCTCTGTATTATTCTCGAACAGGAAACAAAATGTTCCCTTTCAAGAAGTTGTACTTTTATTTATAAAAACATCACCTTGAGATCTTAAAAGGGAATTCCTTTGGGGAAGTCTTTTCAATGTCTGTGAAAGTGAAAGTGTTAGTCGCTCAATCATGTCTCTTTGGGACCCCATGGACTGTGTATAGTCCACCAGCCTTCTCTGTCTACGGGATTTCCCAGGCAAGAATACTGGAGTGGGTTGCCATACCCTCCTCCAGGGGATCTTTCCAACCCAGGGATCGAACCCGGGTCTCCTGCATTGTAGGTGGGTCCTTTACCATCTGAGCCACCAGGGAAGCCTTCAGTGTCAGAGGTCCTGGACTCATAACAGTGGAATTTAAGAGCCTGGAGTCTGGAACCAGTACCTGGGATCAAACCCCAGCACTGACTCTTTTTAGCAGTGAAACCTTGGCAAGTGTCTTACCCTCTCTGCGCCTGCCTCCGTGTCCTCATCCATAAAACGGGGGAAATGATAGTGCCTGCCTCACAGAGTTGGTGTGAGAACCCAATGAATGTCCACAAATATATTAGCAGAAAGTAAGCACTATATAAGCATTTGCTTTCATTCATTAGTAAGTCAAAGAAAAATTGCCTTGTCGCTGCTATCAGTAAGCCTACTACTGCATTGTTTCCTGCTGACCCTAAACAGAAAAACAAACAAACCCAAAGAGCAAACAGGGACTTCTCCTTAGAATTGGGACAGAGAGTCAGTGCAAAAATTGGTTTTGAAAAGAGAAAGCAGTTCCTTCTGCCCCAAGGTTGGCTATAAAGGTGACAGCAGCCTGCAGGAGCTCTGGGCATCTGGAGTCATGGGTTCCGGATGAGAAGGGCAGTAATGAGATGTGAGGGTAAGGTGGAAGGGGCCCTGGGTTGGGGGGTCTGCCCCTGGCAGCACCTGCCTCATTGGGCTCCACTTTGTTCACCCGGAAAGTGATAAGATTAAAGACAGAGCTTTGTTCTAGCTCTGAAATTCTGCAGTTCTAGAATAGAAGACATTCTGTTTTCTCTGAACAAGTTCTGTGGATGATGCACAGCTTTAAGCAGTGGCTGTGGAGCCCCTGGGAATACAGATGGCGTCCACGTGGAGCCACTTCCACCCTTGGGGCTCTGCTGCAGCTTCATTATCTCAGTAAAACTCTCCAGGGTGCCCAGTTTAGTGTTCTCCCAAGGTCCTCTTTGCAGATCTTTCAACACTGTCCTTGGAGACGTGGCAACTCCCTTGCTGGGATTAGAGCGATGAATTTTTCAAATTCATAGACAATTTATTGTCATTATATGTGCTGCTCACTTTGTTGTGTTGGCTAGGGCAGCCAAACAGTGAGGACATTCATCCATGAAGCCCTCACGCCCGTGGGTTTTTTAGGAGATGATAGATATGGACCTGAACAAGCGAACAGACAGCCATATACCTGTCCCCACACACATTCCATCGAGGCCACAGTTCAACCCGAACAGCCAGCCTGTGTAATACGTGTTAATTTTTGTAGCATATACAACGTCCCCTCTTTCAGGACAGAGTTAATTGTTTTAGATGTCGTAACTCCCTTCACTCTGAGGCTTGGTTGGTAGTTTTTGCAAAAGCAACATCACCCTTTCCTTTGAGCATGTCCCAGATGATCATAAATCGATCATAAAAGTCTTTTCCACTGGGATTCTGTATGTCTGAGTTGGTAGTTGTGACTGAAGTGAAAGTTTCTCAGTTGTGTCCGACTCTTTGCAACCCCATGGACTAGTCCATGGAATTCTCCAGGCCAGAATTCTGGAGTGGGGAACCTTTCCCTTCTCCAGGGGATCTTCCTAACCTAGGGATCAAACCCAGGTCTCTCACATTGCAGGCAGATTCTTTCCCAGCTGAGCCACAAGAGAAGCCGAGTTTGTGGTTGGGAGTATCAAATCCTCACACTGGTCTTTTGGATTTGTTTTTTCTATCTTTCTCACAGTAATTATACTCAGCCTCTGTTTTTTTTTTAAAGCTACCTTAACAGTCAAAAATAAAATCTGGTCCTAAAAATGACTTAAGTAAAGGGTAATATATCCACTGAGAACAGATGTGTGGGAGTTTGAGTAGGGGTGTAGGCAGAGGCATGTTCAGAAGCAGAAGTAGGCTATGGTTTTAAGGCCACGGCATTTTCTTCAATATAGAGTATTTTTCAAAGATTTATCTTTTTTTTTTTTTTGGGCTGCTCTACTTGGCTTGCTGGATCTTAGTTCCCTGGCCAGGGATTGAACCCACACCCTTGGCAGTGAAAACGCCGAGTCCTAACTGCTGGACCACCAGGGAATTCCCAGAGATTTATCAACTTAAGTGACCTGAGGTTGTACAAAAGAATCTGTCTGTAGACTCCTGAGCTTCCCTCAACAGCATCCTAAGTCTTCCCACCACAAACATTACCTCAAGTCTCGTGAGGTTTTGGTAGTTTACCAGAGGACTTCCAAAAGTCTCCCAGTGGGTGTCCTTCTGAAATTGATTTTTCTGTCTTTCTGAGCTGTTTACCTTTCTTGAAAAAAGAATGTCAAAGCCCTTCACGGACTCTTAGCTGGCTTAGTTTTGTGAATACAAAGGATAATCGTGGAGGAGAAGCCCATAGAATTCCCTAGAATACAAAGCAGAATTTTCCTGACTTTTGTGCCTTTCACCCCAGTCCTTGTCCCAAACAACCTAGATGTCACTGGGGATGCATCAGCAGTTGTCAGCAGAGAGGCGGAGGCTCCCGGAACCTGGTCTCCGAAGCTCTGTTCGCTTGGCATCTGCATCGCCCGTGCCTTCTCTCCTGCCCACCCTGCACCGTGCTGTTCTTTGTCCTGCGTCAACCCCACTTCCTAGGCATTTCTCCTCGGGCTTCTCACTCTTATTACTCCATCCCCATGAATAAAGGGCACACAGACTGGTTTTCATGTTCGCCTGGGCACAGCTTAATTATGGAGGTAAATCTCTGCAGAAAACAATCACGTAATGCATTCTCCAACGAAACAGGAGTAACTGCGGATTATCTGTGCCCCAGCCTTCCTTCGTGTAATATTGAAGAGCTGATGCCATGTTGTTTTTGAATAATCTCCCATCCAAGAAGGGCACCAGGCTTGGCCCTATTCATTCCACCGCCTCACCCAGTAATGGTAGCAAAAAGTTAAACTTCAGGTGCTATCAGCCTGTCTTGAACTCCGACATGGTTGGCACAAAATTCACGGGGTGACTTGAAGTTAGTGAAGGCCGAAGAGTGGCTATCTAGTGCTTATTTTTCCATCGCAGTTGATTCATTACCTGCATCACGAAGGAGAGATGGAGTCCTCCGTTTAGTGCATTTGAATATTTGCTGGCAGGAAAGTGCCTACTGAAAAGCTCCCCGTCAAAGCCGGGCAAGAAGGAGGGCCCCCTGGTCCTTGGCATCTCTGTGTGTGGTCCATGAACTATTCCTGTAGACACACGCAGCCTTACCCACTTCTGAGGAGTGGTGTGACAATGCAGGTTGAATCTGGGTAAGTCGATCCCAGCTACCCTCGCAGGAACAACTAGTGTGCTGACCCAGTGAGGGACATGGGATTAGAGGAGAATCAAAGAGCTTTAGGCCTTCAGAAAAGTGGCTAGCTCTTAAATTTGGCTGAGAGCAGGGGTTGGCACACTCTGGCTTGTAGGCCCGATCTGGCACTGAGTCTGTTTTTTTATGACCCTTGCTAAGAATGGTTTTTATATTCATAAAGGGTTGTGAAAAAGAAGGCGAATATGCAACAGAGACCAAACCTAGCCCACAAAGCCTCTATATTTACTGTCCGACCCTTTACAGAGGAAGTTTGCCAACCCCTGTCTGAGGCTTTTTCTGTCTTTAGTAGAACATGAACTCTCAGATCCTTTCTCCATCTGAAGTTCCAGAACTATGATTCTTTGACGCAATGGTCTTGGTCCAAATCTTATCCGAACAACCTACCAGATGAGTAATTCCAGCCAAGAGCTCGCCCTTGTTTTTAAGATGCGAGAGTATTTTCATAGTTTCTCAGGGATGGAGGGATTGGAGAAAATACTAGATTTTAGTTTTTGATGTTTTCTTCCCTCTGATTTTGTTTTTGTTTTATTTTTATTAATGCTTATTTAAACTTGGAGTCACTCCTTGAGAGATGTGTAGAGTTTGGGAGAGAAGAAAAATTACACTCATTACAGCAAGTAACATGACAATTATTATATTTCTTAATACATACAATGCTAAGACCTCCAAGCATGAGCAAATACACTGGCCACTTTAGGCACATTTAGTGAACCAGATTTCAGGCCTACAAAATAATTTTGACAGCCTCATAGAGTTTATTATAAAGGCCTGTGTCCTTCTGTTCCTAGCAAGCTAGTACTTCTTTTTCTGGGGCAGTGGGAGAGATGGTTTTATTTATCTTGATAGGCAAAGTAGCCAGTGGAATGTTTACATAGCTTAAAGTTATATACAAGTTATTAACAGGTAGCATGAAAGTGAAGACAGTCTTTTCTATTAATGTGAAAGTCACAATTACTCAAAATGCTGATTCCAGCACATTTTATCAATTATCAGCATCTGAAAGGTGGAGGAATTTGCTTCTCTGAATATTCCAAATGCAGTTCTATTTTCCAAATATCCACTCTTTCCAGGCAAGAATACTGGAGTGGGTTGCCATTCCCTTCTCCAGGGGATCTTCCCGACCCAGGGATCAAACCCAGGTCACCTGCTCTGCAGGCAGATTCTTTACCATATGAGGCACTAGGGAAGCCCCTTCAAAGGTAGACGATTCAAATTCAGATGAGGAAACAAAGGAACCCCTGAGGGCAGCCTTGGCACTTCCTCTGGGCTGCTGAGAGAAGTCCGGGTGCCTACACCCTGCCTGATGTCCCTTCCCGTGGCGTTCCACTGTCCAGACAAGGCAAATCCTCAGCCTCCCACCTCGCAGCTTCCCTCGCTGTTGCGTCCTTTTCATTACATTCCCGCCAACGGACCATGTCAACCATATCCCATCCAGGCACCACTGTCAGCATTCATAACAACTGGTCGGGCATCGCGGGTTGGTCAGCAGGTTCCCTTGGAAGTGTATTCCCACAAGCTCAGGGCAGGTCCCTGCCACAGCGGCAGATGAGGGACAGGCTTTCCTCTCGCCCCTTTTCCTGATTTTCCCCGCAGCTCCTGCAGGCTGGCTGGGAGGACCCTTGAGGCTGCAGTGTGGATCGTGCTGTCTCAGGGTCCTTCCCCAGCCCTCTCTCAGGGGTTGCCCCCCAGCCCCTCCCTCACACGTGACCTTGACATTGGGTGGTCCTTACAGAAGAAACAGCTTCCAACAGCTCAAACCTCTGATTCCATATCCACTAGAGATTTTGGCTTTTGGATTTTGGCAAGAAGGTCTGTTTGCCCATCAGGTCAGCATGAATAAAGATTTCTTTCTTCCTTTCTTTTTTTCTTAAAGACAAGAATCAATGGACACTGTCCCCAGAGCTCTTTTTCTCAAGACAGTTTAACCCCTTCTCCCAAGTACTTGTATTTTCTATTCTGAATGCGCCTGTGATATTGTGTTTTTCTCTTTTCCTGTGAGACAACCAAAAAAATTTACCCCATGTAAAATTTGAGAGCCAGATCAATTCTGAACCATCTTATCATTTTTAAAGTCTGTTTATCCAGCTTTGTAGGAGAAATGAGCAGACTGTTTGAAGGCCACATACTTTGCAAACCTTGGTTGCAACACGTTTGCCCCGTTTTGAAACTGTCTTTATCAGGCCGAGAAAACGAAAATCTATTTGACAAAGTGGCACTCTGGCCAGTTTATCTTGCAATATGGCTTTAGCTCACTGAGTCTATTGATTTCCTTAAATTAATGTTTACAGAATGCTACTGAATTTTGCTCAAGAGAACATTGTTCTTTTGAAGGTTTATAAAAAAATGATACAGACTGTTACTGCTGTGTGTTCCTTTGCTTAGACCGAGGAAGCATGGTGTGGGGGGAGGTGTATGATGGAGGGTTGTTTTGTTTTAAGGACAGCCTTGAACTCCAGCCACTTCCTATAAGCATTTAGTCTTCACATATTTAAGTAGCAAAACACGTAAGTAGGAGGGAGGTGAACCCACTCATAGGCCTAAAACTTTGTGGGCATCACACTAACCTAATCCTGAAAGAAAGTGAAAGTGTCATTCGCTTAGTTGTGTCCACTCTTTGAGACTCTATGGACTGTAACCCTCCAGACCCCTCTGTCCGTGGGATTCTCCAGGCAAGAATCCTGGAGTGGGTTGCCATTCCCTTCTCCAGGGCATCTTCCCGATTCAAGGATTGAACCCAGCTCTCCTGCATTGCAGGCAGATTCTTTACCATCTGAGTTACTTCGTGGGCATCACACTCGCCTCATCCTGTCAGGTCCCTGAAGGCTGAATCCACCTGGAGCATCAGAGTCAAAGAGACTTTAGTCCAAAGCTCAGCTGTGGCTACAGAGTCTTCCTCGGCCTCATTCGGTGTAGTGTGGGCAAGCCGTTCTGTGGCCAGGGCTCCCTCGATAATCCCCGTCCTTCCCAACAGAGGTGCGAGCAGCCTGTGAAAATGGCCATGTAGCCATTTGGTGGAAGCTCTTTTTTTTTAGTAAAGTTATTTATTTGTAATTGAAGGATAATTGCTTCACAATATTGTGTGGGCCTCTGCCGTACGTGAATATGAGTGGGCCATCGGTGTACCTCTGGCCCCTTTCTCCTGAACCTCCCCCCACCTCTCACCCCACCCCACCTCTCTAGGTTTTGATCTCCCTGAGTCATAGAGCGCATGCCCTTGGCTGTCTATTTTACACATTATAGCGTATGTGCTACCATGTCACTCTCTCCAGGAACTCTTCAAAGCACCTTGCTCTTTGATTGGGGTGCTCAGTCCCTCAAACACAAAACCTAGCCTCTAGATGTGGTTTTAAAACCAGCTTTCCCAGGGAAGTGTATTTGGCTATTCAGCCCCTGACAAGATCCGCATCAGTATCATGAAGGGATGGAAATAAAACGTAGGAAACACGAAGCAACTTTTCTCCACGTGTTGACTCCGCCGATAAAATCACCCACGTGAACCTCCTCAGAGCATCTCTCAGAACACTGCTTTGCACATGTGTATTAATCGCAGTGAACCGACTCCCAGAAAGTGGGCTTGTCCTTAAGGTTCAAACCACCGCCTTACGTTTGGAAACTGCTTTACACTTTCCAAGCACATTCATGCTTGTTTTCCCGCTGGATCCATCCCCCTAATGAGAGGGCTTTGGGACCCAATCCCGTGGTTCCCTCTGGGTAGCATCCTTTCTGCCCTTCTGAAGGGCCAGCTAGTTCCTGGCTAGTACACACAAAATAAACGTGTGCAGGAGAAGGGAGACCCCTAGTCACAATATCTTGTCACCATCTTCTATAGCTCTGAGATTCCCCTCTTCTGCCTCAGGCAGGAAAATTCAGTGAGAGTGAGGCAGTAGAGAGGAGCAGGAATAATGTATCTGTTCTTGCCTTTCCATCGGATAATCTCAATAAGGAGTTAGTAAAGCATCAGAGTTTATCCATTTGAGTCCACTCTGTCTGCAGTCTAAGTCCCCAGCTTGTGCCACTGCCGTCAGGAACTATGTCTCTCCTTGATCAATATTTACTTAACAAACAGCAGGGATGGGAGAGTTTGCTTAGAGGAATCACGTGCACTCCAGGGTGAATGAATGCTCGGGAAAGTACCTCAACTTTGTCTCCTTTCCTAGGATCTTGGGGTGTGTGTGCGTGTGTGTACGTGTGCATGCACACATGAGCATGCACATACAGCCCCATACAAACGCCCTTTTTAACTTCTCCAAAGACATGAGTCGTCCAGAAAAATGCCTCGCTGCGTATGATTAGTACATTATTTATCCCATAAGAGAACTCGCAGTATCAATTCAGTTTCAGAAAACTCCAGCCCAAAGTTTGCTTTCCTTTTGTGCTCCTATATGGGTTAAACATTTTGGAAAGGCTCTTACGATGAATTAGAGGCACGAGCATCTTCCTTTGACCCTTTTCAGATGAGCGGAAGGGAAGAAAATGCAGATAGAAAGAATAAAAGCCGTTTGATAGGGCAACTCTAACTATATATTTCTGATGGCATGACATTTATTTTTTAAAGAAATCCCAAGGAGAGAAGGAGCTCTTAAGATTTTCAAAGCCACTTAGCCAGTTTTCGGAATCAGATGTGTTTAAGTCTAATAATAAATACGAACACCCTGGTGTTGAAGTTGAGAGAGCTCTACTGTTTCAACCTCACTCAAACAATTGCTTGAAGGCTCAAGTCAGGGCCCTCAATGCAGTTGACTTGGAGGCACCTGGGTCTAGTTTGAGGCGTTTTGTTTCTGTGTGTGGGGAAAGGCTGAGGGGGAAACTGGGAGTTATTTATTTATTTGATTTTGTGAATCGGAGTTGTAAAAGCCGCCTGAAATATTCATGCAGAATTGTCTGAGAAGCCCGTTTCTGTTTTATTTACTGCACAGTAGACCAGCCACAGCGGATTAGTTCTACAATACCCGTAACAAAAGCCCAACAGCTGATGCATGTGATGTTAGGAGGTGACAAAACAGTTAAAGTATGCTGCTGGCTACAGGCGAGCCGTCAGCAGACGCAGACAAAAGGGTTTGTGACAAGAATAACTCTCTCTCCAAGGCGAGCAGTGAAGAGTATCCAAAATACCAGTACCCTTTTCTCCTTGACATTGTCTTCTTACAGTCAGCACTTTATTGCCCTTTTATAGTATTTTTTAAATGGAGGAGGAAGAAGAAAGTAAACCCACACACAGAACTAATTCACCAAAATAGTAAACCAAGATTTTACTTTCCCAGCAGTTAGACACTTCTGCCCATACGTAGATTTCCTTTTCCATTTCTCCACTGAAGTTTGGGAAAAAAAATAGTTTCAAGGATGAACTGAAAAGATGATCCATCTTGATAAGATTGTCATCTCTTGATTAATAAGCTTGAGAAGCCATGTGAGCCTTTGGTTACTGGGGAGTGGAGCTAAGGAGCGAGGTCTATGCCTGGTTTATTTTCTGTCCATTTCGGCAAACATCCTTCCACTGATGAAATGAGGCCAGTGGACCAGGTTTTAAAGGGGATGGAGGATTGTAAGAGAGCCACAGGGAGCTGTGCAAGGGGCAAGGTTTAGATCCCCAGAAAGAGGCCGATGGATGAGCCTGTGGCCGTTTCAGAGGTGTGAAAAATCAGCTACCCTGTCTCCAGAAAGTAGGAGAGGCTGTCTTCTTTTTAACCTTTATAATTCCCCGTCTATTCTCTCTGACATTCATTCAGCTGCCAAGAGCGTTTGGCAAGGTTTGGGCCAGCGAGCACACTTCCAGTGACCGCTAACCTTGGTATGTCCTGACACTTATGATGAGTGTCTGCAGGACACAGAAGGCAGGCAGCCTGCTATGTCAGGCTTTTATTATGTACTGCAGAGGCTAGGGACAGTCAGTTTAATAAAACAAATCATCCTTGAAGGTAAAGCAACTGGGAAGAGGAGGAGGAAGACGGGGGGGAAAATGTGTCTTTGCCACTCATTCTGATAAAAAAAAAAGGACAGCAAAATAAGCACCCACCCAACACACCGTGTGTGTGTGGTGTGTGTGAGTGTGTGATAACCCAGCCACCCCTGAGCAGACTCGAAAACATCCTCCCATTTCTCCCATTTCATCTAAGCCCACAAGGCCCGCGTTTGCTCTGAGGAGCTCAAGAACAAACAATGGTGATGAAATAGGTGGATGCTGAGAGTCAGCCCCCTTAAAATGTATGCGTTTGGTCAAGTACCTCCTCACAATTATATTCTCCTCCAGATATCATGGCAAGGAGAGGCAGGACCATTTGGGGTGAGGTTCCTATATTGGGATGGCTTTTATAAAAGCAAAGTTTCCACTCGCCTCTCCTGAAGAACACTCAGCACCGCAGCTCCCACAATAGCCTCAGAGTCCCGGCCAGAGACTTTGGAAGCCTTTTGTTTTTCCCCTGTGGCATGTCCAGAGGCATGGCCTTCCCTCCCCCTCCCAGCGGCCAGCATTGTCTTGCATTCCAGGGACTTGATTGACTGTTGCCACCTGATGCTGAAGAGATACTCTAGGGTTCATTCTGCAGATTGTTGGGTTCTATTAAAAGAAACCTAGATAAGGGATTACTTGTCACTAAGGGATTTTCTGCAGATGTTTATTACTGATTGGAAATCCATTAGGTGTGAAGAGGTACTGAAAAAACACGGACAAGACCAGTCTCATAACCCTGAATTCTTAAGACGCTCCCCCGGAACATCAGAAAGCATCCCCCCCAACCCTGTTACTCTGTTAAGTGGGATTGGGGAGACCTTTCTGGCAGAGAGGTGAGGGTCTGTCTTTCACGGGCAATATTTCTACCTGTGGACGGAATTCCTTGGCACTCTCTCAGATCAGTTGCTACCCATCAATTTACCTCTGTGGAGCCACCAAAAAAAAAAAAAGATTAATTGCTCTAGCAGTTGAGGATCTCATTATAACTTTCTTTTATCTAGCCCAATTTGAGACATGAGTATTGCCTCAAATTAAGCACAAAATTAGCAAACCATTTCATTTATTCTCAAAGAATTCATCCCTTCCCAAACATAAACCAATAACCAAAGTCTCCTCTTGGGAATCTTTTGTGTCATTCCCACTTATTTTGAAGTTACTAGCTCTTCTGTGGTTTTTCTAAACCACAGATCCACAGCTTGTCACAGGTTTTGATGCCTCATATAAGTAGGAATTACTGAAAATGCATTTAAAAGGAGCCAGCAGGGTTTAATGGCAATACACCTGGATCAGTTATTTCACATGAGTCTCTTCATCTCATAATTTCTTCATCCCATAGAATCTCATACTTTCTTCATCTATAAAATGAGCTCTGAGATCTATTTCAAGTCTTTAAATTCTATTTTTTATCATTATTTTAAAATTCCTTTTTTTAAGTATTTAGGGGGAAGGTAAGGTGTGATTCTAGAGCAATGTGGAGCAAAGCAGAAGGCAGGGTCTCGTTTTGAGCTGTTTATCAAAGACGATGCAACAAAACCCTGTGTAGCATTGTGAGGAAAACACAGAATTGAAGCCAGGAGAGTGCTCAAAAGACATCTAATGATAAATTCACTCCACCTAGATATAAGTAGGTGAAAAGCTAAATAACATCGAGACACAAATGCCAAAGTTGTTAAAGGACAGCCCAAGAGTATTGCCAAAAGAAATGAATGTTTGAAACAGGATGTGTGCGTGCCTGCCAAGTCGCTTCAGTCACGTCAGACTCTTTGCGACCCTATGGACTGTAACCCACCAGGCTCCTCTGTCCATGGGATTCTCCGGGCAAGAATACTGGAGTGGTTGCCATGCCCTCCTCCAGGGCATCTTCCCGACCCAGGAATTAAACCTGCATCTCTTACTCTCTTACTTCTCCTGCCTTGGTGGCACAGGTGCTTTACCACTAGCACCACCAGGGAAGTCCTTAAAAGAGGATAAAACCCACTAAAAATCAGTAACCAGCATGGCTGATGATAAGAAATAACAGGGTGGGACTTCCCTGGTGATCCAGTGGTTAAGAATCTACCTTCCAATGCAAGGGGGTGGGTTCAATCCCTGCTCAGGGAACTGACATCCCACATGCCGTGTGGCATGGCCAAGAAATAAAAATAAATAAATTTTTTAACATAAAAAAAAAAGAAAATAACAGAATGGAGGCTGCACACACACCCCTTAAGAAATTACTTTGATCTGTTCTCAGGCAAACCCCCAGAACTGCACTTTTTCCCTCCTCCAAGGCTGATGCTTTCCTAGATGCATCCCCCTCCTCTGACTGTCTTAAACATCATCTCTACTCCCTTGGCCCTGGTTTCCAGATCTCCTGGGAGTCCTGGGAGTGGGTAGGCTTCATCTGGCACCCCTGCCATACCTCTGTCCCCACAGCTCTCCTCCAGGCCAGGCTGCATCCTCGAGTGTTCAAGGACCATAGATCCTCATCGTGGGTCTGTTGCTGACGGCCAGGGAAACCACACTTCTTGAAATGTTTCTTTTAATAAATGCCTCCGATTATGTTTCTGTTGCATTTGGCTAACAGCTCCCAAACCCCATAGTTAGAGTGGGTAGTTGCACTGTGTAACTGGTCTCCAGCCATAATCCCTCTCTCAATAACACCCATTTGACAAAATCTGAAGGATCATCTTTGGGGAAGACGGGCGAGTACTCAGAAAGGCTGCTTAATGACTTTTTATTTGGTAGAAGGTAAGTGGGAGGGCTGATTGCCCCGCCAGGCCCTCCCCATCCCACAAATATACATGTGTGTGCAGAAGATTGGGGAGAAGGTCATCGGAGTTCAGTTGAATTCTCATCACGGAATGGTCTTTGGAGTATATGGGTTTGCACATTTATGGAGGGCAAGGGGCTACGTGCATGCTCAGTTGTATCTGACCCTTTGTGACCCCATGAACTGTATAGCCCACCAGGCTCCTCTGTCCATGGGATTCTCCAGGCCAGAATACTGGAGTGGGTTGCCAACACTGCTTTGGATTGCCATTTCCTCCTCCAGGGGATCTTCCCGACCCAGAGATCGAACCAGCATCTCTTGCATTGGAGGCAGATTCTTTACCGCTTGAGCCATTAGGAAAGCCCTGGGGAGCAAGGTGGTGTTTCCATTATTTCCCAGGCAGTGGTTAGAACTGTGTCCTAAGAAACTAGCCAATATATATACATATATCTTGGGAGAAGCATCTCAACATTTTCACTTTTTCTAGAGTCCAGTTGGCCCCAGATTGGGGCTCTTTTTCTTCTGGGGCATCATTAGGTTTTCTTTCAAAGGACAAGTGACTTGCCATAGGAAGCACTGAACTTCTTTGTCCAACTCCAAATGTCTCAGACAGGTTTGTCTGGTATCATTTTCATTTTCTCTAACAGTTACTATCATTATAAAAAGGTCCGCTGCACAAAGCGAGAAAAGGTGGGGAGAATGGGATCAAATATGTTCAAAATGACAACCCCTCTCTGTTACTTTGGTGAGCAGCAGGTCTGAGCCAAGATAAAAATCTTTCACCTCTTGTCTATGTGTGGACAGATCCGTCTACACGTGCAGCTGCAGTGATTTTACTTCCTCAAATGTCTGCACTTACTATAAAATAAAACATTATTCATGTGTAAGTTTCCCCCTCTAAAGGAAAACTACAAAGTGTCAGTCTGTACTTGGAAAATTATGACTATCTGGAATGAGTCTATGAATCCTTTGTTTCATTGTGGGGGTGATAGGCCCTGATTTACCATGTAACTTACAAAGATTACTAAATAAGTGCATCAGTAGCTATTCCTTTGCCTAGACAAGAGGTCAGACTATTAAACAACTACTAATAAACAGTTCATAAGCACGTGCACAGATAACTCACACACATACATTCATTGCTGTGGTAGAAAAGAATTAACAAATAGATTTTCTGAAAAGTATATTTGGAGAATGTTTATCTTGAACTACAGTGACTTTGAACAATTCCCTTATTCTCTCTGAGCCTTCATTTTCTCACTGTATAATGGGGTTAATAATCACAGAGATGTTGGGGGAACTGAATGACACAGTTCACATTCAGTATATAACACAGTACCTGACACATAATAAGTAGTCCAAAACTGTGGAGTATTATTACTGTCAACTGCATAAATCACTCTCTTTTGGAGAAATTCTCATCTCAAAGTAAAGTATTTTCTGACGTAGGACTTTAGGGTATCGTACACATTTTGTGTTTTGGGCTTCCCGGATGGCCCAGATGATAGAATCTGCCTGCAGTGCAGGAGACCTAGGTTCGATCCCCGGGTCAGGAAGATCCCCTGCAAAAGGGAATGGCAACCTACTCCAGTGTTCTTGTCTAGAGAATTCCATGGACAGAGGAACCTGGTAGGCTACAGTCTGTGGAGTCACAGAGTCAGACATGACTGAGCAACTAGAACTTTTGTATTTTGGGATTCAGTATTAATATCAGCATCTTACTCTTTTTTTGTACATAGCATACAGGCATACCTCAGAGATATTGCAGGTTCCATTCCAGACTACCAAATGTTGCAATATAGCGAGTCACATGACGTTTTTTAAATTTTCCAGTGTGTATAAAAGTTATATTTATACCATATTGTAGTCTATTAAGTGTGCAACAGCATTATGTCTAAAAAGAGTACATACCTTAATTAAATATACTTAATTGCTAACAATGCTAGCCATCATCTGAGCCTTGAGTTGTAGTCTTTTTGCATTAGTAACATCAAAAATCACTGATTACAGATAACGAGAGCAAAAAGTTTGAAATATTTCGAGAATTACCAAAGTGAGACACAGAGATATGAAGTGAGCAGGTATCATTGGGAAAATGGTGCCGGTAGGCTTGCTTCACACAGGGTTGCCACAAACCTGCAATTCGTAAAAAGACGCACTATCTATGAACTATGATGAAGCAAAACCAAGCGCAGTGAAACAGGTATGCCTGTACTTTATAGTGCGGATTATTGTAGTATACAGTTTAGCAACAGAGTCAACAGTCCTCTAATGCAAGCAGGACACTAAGGTTTCGATTTTCTTCATTTATAGCATGGGTTTAGTTTATATCAAAGGCCAATTATTATATTAGTCTACTTTTAAGAAGACATTTTGTTTTCCTAATGGAACTGTGGTTCAAATTCTGAAAGATTAGGTGGAAACCTGATTCTGGAATACACCTCTTTAATGAAGTAAGGAGTCCCAACAGTATGCCTCCATTTTTCTACTCAAATATTCACAATGGAATCCAAGTTTTTCAATAGGTCTGCATGTATCCTTTGCACAAGTCTTTTTCTAAAACTCTCCAAAGCTGTCAACCCCACATCACAATGCTACTATATATAACAACTTTACATAAGAGAATAGGGGTCGGCCATTTTTAGAAAATGCAGGTGCTGTGTAAGCCCCTATCTGAAAGAAAGACCTTAGCTCAATTTCCTTTGAAGAACTGGAGACTTGAAACTGAAAACTTTATTAATGCCATTGTCTCCTTGTATCAGCAGGTTCCAGAGAGATTCCTGGAAGTTGCGCAGATCACATTACGGGAGTTTTTCAATGCCATTATCGCAGGCAAAGATGTTGATCCTTCCTGGAAGAAGGCCATATACAAGGTCATCTGCAAGCTGGATAGTGAAGTCCCTGAGATTTTCAAATCCCCAAACTGCCTACAAGAGCTGCTTCATGAGTAGAAATTTCAACAACTCTTTTCGAATGTATGAATAGTAGCAGTCCCCTTTGGATGTCCAAGTTATCCGTGTCTAGATTTTGATTTCATATATGTGTGTATGGGAGGCATGGGTATGTTATGAAATCAGCTGGTAATTCCTCCTCCATCATCTTTCTCTCATTTTCTTCTGTTTTCGATTGCAACGGGGATGGTTCTTTTCCTGCCGCCTTTAGTTTACTTTTGCCCAAGGCCCTTAACATTTGGAGACTTAAAATAGGCTTAATTATCAGGGAAAAAAGAATGTTGACGTGTGTAAAGTCTATATTAGCAAGGATGGGCATTTGTTTAAAATGCATCTGTTGGATTCGTGGTTTGTTGCAAATGGCGGTTGGCAGAGGGAGACCCATGACACAGCACAGCTCCGCAGTCAGTGATGCGTCTCTTGTGTTTACTGCTGAGAAGGTCAGAAAACTCAATGAAACCCCTTGATAAACTTAAATATTTTGCTTGGTTTGAACTCAGTAAGTAGCTTTTTATCACACGTTTAAAAATAATGCCAGTGGCAGATCAACAGCTCACTTTTCAAAAGTACCCCAAAAGGCCACATTTTAAAAAGAAAACATAATCACTAACTGTCAAACCTTTCCTCAGAGAAATGGCAAACACCCCAAACTAGTTTCTTTTGGAGGCAGAGCAATTTTGTACAAAACGGACTTTTCAAGGTGAGACTGGAAATTCATGTGGCTTCTAGTCACCTCTCGAAATTTTACAATAGGTTCTTCTTGGTAGTAAGTGAGTACCTATCGTTTTTCATACAGGAAAACCCCTATAATGTGTTATTATTTTCTGTTTATCTTGCTTAAGATGTAAAAAGGCACATAAGTTTCAAATTTATTCTTTGCTCAATTTTGTTTATATGCTTTAGAAGAATTATCATGTCTGTTTAATATTTAACAATTTTTTTTTTCAAAAAAACACTATTTTCTGAATTCCTTTCTATGGTAAGGAATAAAGGACATCCTAACTTGACCATAAAATTCCTGCCTATACTAGAAGTTTGTTGACAGCTGCTAGCTGACTGGATCTTCCCCTCCTGAGAGGAGTACATTTGAGAATGACCTATTTTCCTATACATTTCCACACTACCTACCCTGATGGATATTCAAAGTGGTGACAGTCTAATTTAAAGTGTTTTCGTTTTCGGTACAGTGTTTTAAAGCAATTGATAAAGTCTCTTCTAACTCAGAAGCTAGTAATTGACCAAAACATGAGAAGACTGTATAGAATAGGAGAGTTTGGGAGTTAACCCAAAAGACACAATTTCAGCACACATGAGAAAGCTAGCTGCTATTTCATGCTTTCTTCAGTGGTTCTCCTCTTTTTTTCTTTCTCTTTTCTTTTTCCAGTTTTTCAAAGGTGTACAACGTTTCCATACTTGCTTTTAAAAAGCCGTATGGCATTCACACTTGTTTTCTTGGATGGGTTTTGTGTGCAGAGGCAGTAAGAATTCCTTTTTTATTCTAATAGTGTTTTCCAGACCCTCCCTCCCCTTCAGTAATTTGATCTACATCTTCTAAAATGACACAGTAAAAAGGAAAAAAAAAAAAAACCCTGGTATTTAGATTATGTACAACATAAATACCATTTTTCCTTGATTTTTATAAAAATGACATTTGACTTTGGAGAATGTCGGTTGACCCATGAGACTAGCTGACCCAATCGCTGTAATTTAACATCATTTATAAATTCTGCTGATGGACAGGAATGTATGAAGGCAATTATTGTCAGCACAAAGCTTTAAAACCTGCTGACTTTAAATTACACGGCGTGGTCCTGTGATGCCTGCGTCATTCAGGAGACACAGCCTCTCGCGGTGTGGACGGAGCGCAGCAGCCTAGGCCTGGGACGCCCCAGCCTCCCTGCGCCCGCACAGCCGAACCCATCCCCCAGCTCGCAGGCTCCTTCACCGCACACAGGGCCATCGGAGCCAGTGTGTTCTTGTTCTGGCTTGTTTTGGAAAAAAAAAATGTTCAGATAATCATCACATTGGAATATAATGCAAACCCAAAAAAAAGAAAAAAATCCAATCAGCACGAAGTAGAGAAGCAATCTCAACTTGTGGTCACACTCTTTCGCCTTGCTTCACGCCCAAGAGTATGACATTCGTTGTTCACATCAGTATACAACTGGGCCTCTTTGCTGTTCCATGGAATTCACATCACCGTTGTATTGCCATTTGCAAGGCAAAAGGCAAAACCATAATGTATTCACCTATCGAGACAGATTGCTAGTATCTTCCTGATCTGGGGCAAATTTAGTATTGATTTCAGACATATTTAGATTTTTAGTATTATTCTCCCCTGCCTTTCTAATTTAAACAGACAAATTAAGCAAAAGTGTGTATTCACAACCAAATGTTGATGTGCTTATCCACAATAATATCCTCTCAATGTGCACTGAGGCATAGAAATTGTTTCAGAGTAGAAATTGCAGCGTGAGTAGAAACTCACCTCATTGTCCTGGAAACAGAACTTGATCATTTTGCTTTTAGATGATTCTTTTTCTTTCACCACCATAAAATCTTGTGCCTCCCAGTGCATTGGAAAATGACAAAAGCCTGTCTCTCAAAACGCCTATTTAACAGGTTTTTCAAAATCACCATCTTTCCAATCTTTGTTCAACTCTCACCACGTAAAAATTGGCTACTTGGGAGAAAGTTTGCTTTCTCTGGTGGGAGGGTGAAGGACTAGGGACAGTTTACAAAGGGAAACAAAGTCTAAAGTCCATGTTGAAATACCACATTTCCACTTCTTTTCTGCTAACCCCAAATTATTTTTGCATCTACACTTGAGGTTATAGTCTGTGCCTAGACCTAAATGCACCAGCGGGGGGATTGTTAAAAATCCTTCAAAATCCCACTTTTTTCCCACAAGTACAATTGTTCGTGTGCCTTCTGTGGCTTTCGATTTCATCCTTTTGACTTTATTTCCAATTTCTACAGCTGCAATAAACTCTAGATTTTTTTTTCTGGCTGTTTGACATAACGTTGATAGCTATGCATATTTTGTGTCTTTTTAAAAAACAAAGCGGGAGAATACGTTTTTGAGAAGAGAATTTTTAGAACAGTTTGATACCGCAAATTATTTTTTCCTCAATTGTTTGAGCAGCATTCGAGTTTTGAAAATTCTTGTAGAAGCCAATTTTTTGTAACTGTGGTGCAAATCTTGTGTTTTCTTAGCCTAATGAAAAGTAGTATAGAAGCAATATTTCATACCATGTGCTATATATGTGTGTGCAGATGTGTGAACATAAACACATACACACATATACACACATGTAAAAATAGACATATATATATGCGTGTGAAGTGGAAAGCTTACCTTTTCCTACCTAGATTTAAGGACCTATTTTAGGCATTTGTTATGTTTTGTCAAAAGAATGTTCTATTTGCAACAACAAAACATTTAATTCTTACTGTGTCTCTGGCTGTTTAATGAGGACATTTCCCTTTAACTGGTAAAACCACGTGGAAGATGGTAGAATGTAGTCATTATTTAAGGAAATGTTCACCCACATATTCCCGAAGTTCCTTTGTGCCTCCAAGTATTATTCCATTAAAGTGTTTTATGTTTGCCGACTCTTTGTTGCTGTGCTAGGGATGTGGGTGAATATCATTTTTAAAAATGTTAAAAACAAACAAAAAAAAAAGCAAAACAAAAACACTAAAGCAAGAGGGGAACTTTTATAAAGCAATGTAAATATTTAACCTCATGGCTGTTGTTACGTAAGACATGAGATTTTAATAAATAACTACATTCTCACAACATCTGTTGAATTTATTAGGAACACTTCGGTGACTATATAGACAGTTGAAAGCATTCTTGAAAATCCTGCTCTCTACTTTTAAAAGATAAGAGTCTCTTTCATCAGATGTCAAGGGCAAGGGTAATGCAGTTTCTGTAAATTTATGAAATTTCTTTTCTGTGTACATGAAGACACTTAGTATGTAATCTCCCCCTCCCCCCAACACACATACATGCATACACATACAGGTTAATATTAAGTCGTAAAGCTAAAGAGTTGGGGGCTTTCAAATTAGGATGTTCCCCAGAAGCAATCATAAATTCATCAAAGAAAAAGTGGTTTACAGAATCCCCTGAGAGAAGCTGTGTATGTGTGAGGACAGAGCAGAATCTCTTTGCCATGTATATTATAGACTCTTTATTGGTGTGAATAGTACAAATGTTTCGTTCTGGTACAGACTCCGTGTTTGCAAATTACAAGAAGCATTGTTTTCAAAAAGCTCCCCTTAAAAGAACGTAACTGGTTTCTATGAGTAAGCAGTTACTGTATTGCACTTACATGTGATGTTGAAGGAAATGCAGTTTTGTTTTTCTGTAGATCTGTTGGTTGTAAACCACCTATAAGACTAAAGCTAAAATGCTCGTTTTCAGAGCTGGGATCAAAACTGGTATTTAACCTTTGCATCTTCTTATAAGCATCCTTCTAGGAATATAACAGAATCTGGAAGCACCTGGACTTTGAGTCTTTACAACTGAGCCCTCTCTCAAAACTGCCACCGCCGAAAATGCACAAACATGAGCATGAGCAGAAAAGGCAAACAGAGTGGCCCTTTTTTGTGAAAATGGATTCATTCTTTGTTTTTAAAATACCCGAATCCTCTCCGTAGGGGGGGAAAGCATTTAAAAATTGTATATTACCACTTCAAAATTAGAATTTGAAAAGCAAATGTATTTGGGGTTGGTCTCAGCAATACCCAGAAGAATCAAAGGTCCTGGCTTCCCCCAATATTGTCCCAGCCATTTCTCATATGTATATAGTATAAACCGTGACAAAACACTGCCTTTATATTATTTAGCAATATGTTGTAAATAGCATTATTAAGCTCTTTTTTTTTGTAATAAAGACCCTTTGATTTGAATATAGTACAATAACTGAACTGATAAAGTCAATTTTTGATTTTTTTTTTTTTTTTAGCTAGAGGCAATTTCAATTGTGGATTTTTGTTGTTGTCTATTGTTCTGAAGACTTTGCATAATTTATTGGTTTAATTTATCCTAATTTATTTGATGAAGGTGTACAATTTTGTATTACCAAGGATGTACTGTAATATTAATTGATATGATAAAAAAAACAATGAGACTCCCTGTCCATATTAAAAAGTAAATAAAAAGGTGCAGTAGACAATTGATTTTAAAGTAAAAGTAAAAAAAAAAAATTAGTTTGGCAGCTACTAAATTTTAAAACAGGAAAAACAATTTGTTGGGGGGAGGGTGGGAAGGGGGTTTACTTTGTGTGTTTAAGCTTTTGTATACTCTGCAAACTTTTACCTTTTGCTTTGTACCACTTAAAGGATACAGTAGTCCAATTGCCTTGTGTGCCTTCCATCTTCTCTTAAACTGAATGTATGTGCAGTATATATGCAAGCTTGTGCAAAATAAAATATACATTACAAGCTCAGTGCCATTTGATTTATTTTAAACATGTGATATTTAGTTTTTGAACCTGTGTCCAACTGTAGGACAGCAGACTAGTTGTGACTGTGGTATCAATTATGGAGTGTTCCTCCTGCCAGTTTGGCAATTTATTTTTTTGTTTGTTATTTTTGGTCATGCAGCTTGCAGGATATTAGTTCCCTGACCAGGGATTGAACCTGTGCCCTCGGTAGCGGAAGTGAGGAGTCCTAACTACTAAACTGCCAGGGAGTTCCCTGGAGTTTTCCTTTTATTACAGTTCTTAAGCATGCAAATCTGGAATCGTTACACATAGCTCTTAGAAATGGTCTTTTTTACTTCAGACATTTGTAGTAAATGGCTAAATTTCTGTCTGAAACCTCTTCTCACAGATTTAAGTTTAACCCTCAAAATTTATAAGCAAAGTTTTGGATCCAATGTTGTGAGCTAATAAATGCAGTTAAATTGTTAATGTCTCATGATTTGAAGAACAAGGAAAGAAGTTCCCCAAATCACAAAATGGCAAATATGTTATTTAAAATATGGGGAGTGAGAGCTTGTATTGTTTCTACTCTGGTTGAACTCAGAACTACACCCTAATGTAAATTTAAAACCTTTCTGAAATAATCCTTTGGATATGAATGGCAGCAAGTTTCATACTAAGAACATTGGTTGTATAGCTCTGGAAAACTTTCTTTGTCTCTTTTGCTTTAGTTTAAAATCATGTCTCCTTTATCTTCAAATCAAAACCCTGAGGAATCGTCAGAACTCATTTGCCCATTTGACAATGACCCTATTAAGTGTCACTCACAGTGGCACCTCCCTTTCTGCCGGCCATGCTGTATGCTGAGTCTTATCCATCTCTGAGATGTCTCCTTTTGCTCTTCCCCTCAGTGACAAAAACTTTATATTTTTACTCTATTGTCATGAGAAGTGCTTAGAATCAGTGCCAACTGAAAAGCTATTAAATGGTAATGGTATTTTCCATTTTCAGCTCTTTTTTCAATCAATGGCACAAATTTAAATTCCAACCTTCCTAATTAAATTGTGCCAAAGAGCATGCCTGTGGCCCTCTGTGCCAAAATATTTATTCCCTGATTGGAGAAAGAAAAGAGCACTTCCCCTCCACTCCCTGCTCCCCCCACCCCACCTCTCACCCTCAGCTCCCTCCTAACTGCTCTTGAAAGGGAGACAGCATTTGCGGTAATATAATGAAATGACTTCCATCTTTTGGTCCTCACTTAACACCAGTCTTCTTTAAATCAGATTGGATGATGCAGGTAGTGACTAAATCACTAAGAAGTTACAGTAGGTGGTACTGTTTTCTGATAGGAGGTTCATTTAAACTGTAGCTTCAACTTATTGCTTTTGTGACTCCATCTGATGGCACTGACCCAGAATAATATGCATCAATATCACTATTCTTAACTTTGAACCCTGTTCACAGAACTTTTTCCATATACCTCTGTCTCAATGCCTGCCAGTACCCTTGCTATACTCAAAGGTTTAGGTTACACCAAGCAATAGTAAAGAAAGGTTGATTTTATTCATTGGTGTCTCCATTCATTATCATAAATGATAAGTTTTTCTTAAAGACTAACAGCTAAAAATCCTCACATTTTTACGATTTATTCACACATAAAGTGAGAGACAGATGTCTCTGAATACAAGGTCATAGGAAAACCAAATATTTGCTGTGTGTTGCCAAGCTCTGAGATCTATGAATGCTCCTGAAGGCATAAAATACAAGAGAAGGATTTATAAAGGAAAACAGCTGGTATGATATCTACACGAAGTTGTGAAACATTACTAAAAAAAATAAATAAATAAATCGTGCCACACACCCACTGCCCCCCGGAAGCCGTAACCCTTTGGAGGGAGGCTCAAGACTCTGGGGTAAAAACACCAAAAGGGTAACCTTTTTCTCTGGTGTCTAGAAGGCTGAAGGATTGTTAGAGTCAGTGTAGCTACCATGTTGACTTTCTCCAAAGGATTTCTACATACCAAAAAAAAAAAAAAAAGTTTGATAAAATGTTTTTTCTTCTCATGTTGCTATTGTTGAGTCGCTTAGTCATGTCTAACTCTTTGCAACCTCAGGGACTGCAGCATGCCAGGCTTCCCTGTCCTTCAAGAAAGGGAATTTGGGGGCTTTCCTTGTGGTCCAATGGTTAAATATCCACCTTGTAACGTAAGGGACACTGGTTTGATTCCTGGTGCATGAAGATCCCACGTGTCGCGGAGCAACTAAGCAACTAGAGCTTGTGCTCTAGAGCCCAGGAACCACAAGTTCTGAAGCCCACAGGCCTAGAGCCTGTGCTCCGCAAGAGAGCTGGCTGCAGTGAGGAGTCGGAGCACCGAAATGAAGAGGAGCCCCTGCTCACCGCAACTAGAGAGGGCCTGGACACAGCAATAAAGACCACCACGGCCAAAAAATAAACTTTAAAAAATTATCTTATAAAAAAGAAAGGGAAAAGAAGTTACAGGGCAAAGCAAGAGAAAATTCTGAAGTTGCTCAAGGGCGGCAGGATCTTTTTCCCTCGGCTCATGATCACTCACCCTTCAGTAAGTGTCTCAGCACTTGTCAAGCATGTAATGCTCTCGTGTGGCCCCAGCCCTTCCTCTGCTCCAGGGGACTGAGGCATCTACTAGAGGTACCATGAAGAAATCGCTAACCTGGTGTGTTTCTCTTCCAGTAGTAGAGGTATTAAAAGATACCTGGTGCACAGGAATACACATTACATTTTCATTTTGGGGCCGAGAACACCCCAGCGATTAAGGGTTGGAGGTCTTCCCCACCAAACGCAAGGCCACGTCTTTGAACAATGTCACTCGTGGCTGCACCCTGCCCGAATGCAGTATCGTCTGCCAGGGCATCCTGCTTCTCTTTCCGGGACTTGTGGTCATTGAGTCCCCTGACCACTTTCCTGCCTGTGGACACTGAGTCCTTTCAAGTGTCTCCAAAATCGTTCAGAAGGAGGGACCCTTCTCCACTGGACATTGGTTTATTTTTCTGATTAGAGAGGAAATTAGCCAGTGCTGAAGAGATTTTAAAGAGAATCTAATTCGGTGCCTTTTATTCCCAAGATCTCTGGGGTAATGTGGTGCAACCTCAGGGGCCACCAAATCGGGATCTCTTCTAACCAAAGAATTTTTATCTTTATACTGGGGTGCAATAAACTGTCCACTTTTTTAAAAGGTGTTCCCTGTTTCAAACAACAAAGATCTCGTCAGATATGATAGAATAAGTCTCTAAGTACGAACATGAATATTAAAATCAATAAGTTCTGTCAAACTTCCATTTAAAAAAAATAAGAGTTCCATGAACTTGAGGTTGCTGGAGGAAGGTGGGTGAGGGATAGAGTGGAAGTTTGGGATTGACATGTACACGCTGCTATATTTAAAATAGATAATCAACAAGGATCTACTGTATAGCACAGTGACTGCTGCTCAATATTCTGTATTGAAATGGAAAAATAATTTGAAATAGAATAGATACATGTATATGTATAATGAAATCACTTTGCTATACACAGGAAACTAACACAACATTGCTAATGAACTACAATATAAAGATTTTTAAAATACATGTTTATTGATAGAGTCAATCGAAGAAAAAACAAAAAGTAATCGTTAAGGTAGAATCAAACTAATTTTCCTCTTTTAGATAAACTGATTAAAAAATGTGGTATCTACACACAATGGAATATTACTCAGCTTTAAAAAGGAAGACGATTCTGATACAAGCTGTAACATGGAAACATCTTGAGGACAACATGCTAAGTACAATAAGCCAGTCACAAAAACACAAAGGCTGTGTGATTCTACTTGTATGAGGTTCTAAAAGTAATCAAATTCAAAGAGAAAGAAGGACAGTGGTTGCCAGGGGATAAGAGAAGGGAATATAGAGCTATTGTTTAATGGGTGTGAGGTTTCAGATGGGGAAGACGAAAGAGTTCCAGAAGCGGGTGGTGAGGATAGTTGCAGAACCATGTGAATGTTGTCTGTTTGTTGTTTGTTCTGTTTGTTGCAGAACCAAAATCAGTTGTCAACTGATTTTACACTTAAGCATGGCTAAAAAGGTAAATTATATTTGATGTATATTTTACCATACAATAGTAAACATCTTTTTAAAAAGGTTCAAAAAAAAATAAAGGCATTCTCTGCTAAACAACAACCCAATACTCATCAAGTAAAGTAAGAAATCTTTAAGGATGAATGATTAGGTGAATATTAAAAAATAGTAACTTTATGTGAGTTTTAGCAAACCTTCAAAATCAGAGATTATTTTTATACCAAAGAAACAGCACAGAGCCTCCTGGCACATGCGTTTAGCTCCCTTTCTTCTCCCCTAGCCAGTGGCTTTTGTCATCCTGCCATACTGTTTTAAATTGTGATCTGAGGACTACACCCAGACACATGGCAGCTTCCCAGGACATTCAAATTTTGAAGAACACAGAAGTTCTCCAGGAACTAAAAGTTTCTTCCCATGCCTGCTCTTTCCCGGGGCCCTTGCCCTCAGCCTCAGGCCTATAGGCACGGTGGCCCCAGCTCCAGCCAGCCATGCTTGGGTACGCCCCAGGAGAGGAGTGGAGCAGCTTAGAAAGATTAAGGTGCCATAACAGGCTGAAACAATCACTTAGACTGTCTCTACCCTGGCAAAGGGGAGGGTATTATTTGCAAAGCCCCCTGCTGAGTGGCCCAGGTGCTAGCTAGACAGGCTCAGGAGATAGTTTGGCAGCTACCCTGGAAAAAATGCCTGTGTCTCTGCAAATAAATCTGCCGGTGGAGAAAGCACTGGGTTTTCCCCAGTGCTTGTGCAAATAGTACTCTGTGCTTTGCCGGTATTGGAAATTCCTTGGTGTGAGTAGCTCTAGTCCACGAAAATGGGAGGCATGTATTTCTTGTCATTGTTGTTACCCTTGACCTGTTGGGAAACAATTTCAAAAATCAATGGTCCAATTTCCAATTATTCACAACATGAAAACTCTTGGTAACCAGAAGAAACATTTTCTTTAAATCCCTGTTCACCACTCAGCAACTGAAAGTGAGCAAGCGAGTCTTGAAGTCTGACACAGAGGAAGGTAAATGAACATGCACTCTAGCATGGTATGGGCATGTGCATCTGAGTACAGGTATCTGCATTCTAGAAAAAATTGTGAATAATATTTCCATTACCAACTGAGTATTATTTATGTCTTCTCTCCACTCGATATCCAAGAATTTGTAGAATCGACATTATGGTTACATATATGAGAAATCTTCATGAAGTGGATGCATTTCTAAACAAAAAGAAAGTATCAAAGTTTACACTAGAAGTAAAAAAAAAAAAAATCTAATAGAACTGAGATCCTAAAAGAAATTGAAAAACCTGCTCAAAAAGCAAAATAAAAACAAATGCCATCTCCTCTCCTCCAAAGGCACCCAGGATTGTAGGTTTATGGATGAATTCTATCAAATATCTAAAATATTAGATCAGCAGTTCAGACACCTTTAAATACACATATATATCCCAGTTTTTTATGAAGTTCACACATTTATTAATACAAATGCAAAAATCCTAAGTAAAAATATAAACAATTCTAATCCACCAATATAGAGAAAAATACTATACTATATACCAGTGGGACTTGTAACAAACTGAGGTGAAGGAAGACCCAGACTTACTGATTTTCTGGGTGAAAAGCAGAAAAAAAGTTTATTGATGTGTTGATTTGTTTTTTCTACCTTCTAGTGACAATGAGAACAAATATATCCTATTGGGGCCGTCAGCTAAGCTCTTCTTTCACTAGGGCCAAGTAACCTTTGCTCTTTCAGCCATTTTAGCTTGCCAGGTTGCCTAATTCAGAAACCATGTCTCATTTTAATATGCCTTTTTGGAATTCCAAGTCTTTAGAAAAAGTCAAATTCATCTAGTAGAGCTTTAAAAATTTCCCTCAATAATTTTTTAAAAAGAACACAAAATGGAAAAGAAATCCAGAAAAGTAATGCTAATTAAAGATAGGCTCTTTCCTCCACCTAAAAGGAATCATGACTTTTTCATTTTCTAGAAACTTGACGTAAAATTAGAGCTTATTTGTTTATATTGTAAGAGGAAAGGATAAGATCCCAGGCTCTAAGGAAGTATTGACTTGGCCAGCACTGACCCAAGGCCATCTGGTGAAGCTCATGAGAGTTGCCATTGCTTAGAACTTGGAGAGAGATTTGGCAATATCTTTAATTTTTTTAAATGTGTATGCTTTTGCCTCATCAATTCCACAGCTAGCAATCAACCCTATGGAAATAATTGAACATATAAGCAGACAGGGATCACAAATGCACATATTCAGTGAGGTTAAAATGTGTGATTTTTTTTTTTTCTAGTGTAGTGTTAGTCATTCAGTTGTGTCCAACTCTTTGCGACCCAATGGACTGTAGCCCGCCAGGTTCCTCTGTCCATTAAATTCTCCAGGCAAGAATACTGGAGTGGGTAGCCATTCTCTTCTCCAGGGGATCTTCTAGACCCAGGAATCAAACCCAGGTCTTCTGCACTGAAGGCAGATTCTTTACTGTCTGAGCCACCAGGGAAGCCCTGGGTGTTTTTTTGTTTTTCCTACGACTCAATTTAATCTCTTCCTCAAGATGCTTTTTTTTTTTCTAATGGTAGAAAATAACCTGGTCAGTTTCAGGTGTACTCAACCTTTTCAGATGAAGTTTCATCCCTTTCTGCTCCTTTCCTTATAGGGTGGCATCTAAGCTCCTGGGTGTTAATGAGGAGCCTTCTGGTTCTTGTTTGATGTCTAGTAGTACCAGGTCCTCTGATCCTCAGCAAGGAGTCGTACAAATCGGATCGCAAGGTGTCATCAGGGCATCATGCTTTGTTTGCTGACATGGCCATTACTGCATTAGGCTTCTATCCTGCAGGGTTCATACCAGTTTCCACTAAGGCATCCTCAGGCCTCCACTGGCTCACTTTCCTCCCCACGCATTTTCTCCAGTGGTCTGGACACAGGAATGTTGGAGTCTGTCCTCGAGTCAATCAGAGGGCTATGCTCTCTGTCCCTGGTGCTCAAAAAGTCTGAACCCTCCAGCAGTCACACGATGTTGGCTCATGAAGAAATAGGAATTTCTGCATGGCTACTGTATCCTAGATGCAAGGCTACTGTATTCTAGGTGCCAGGCAGTACACAAATACCAATCCTTTCTTCTACACCCCAAACATATTTGACTGCTCTGTCATCTCCACCCAAACCACAAGCTCAGCCCGAGATAGAAAGTGCAGCCCACCCACCCCCATTATAGGGAAGGTCTGATTAAGTCCTTCTTCTCTAGCCATTTCGTCCTCTGGATCAGGAAAATATCTTCCAACCAGTGACGGTGGGCCAGGCTGGCTCCTCGTCTGTTATAAGTCTGTTCTTTGTTGAGGATGAGGCTTTATGCCTTGATTCCTTTGGCTTAACTTTTGAGACTGAAAACACCCTTTTCTACCACAAAAAGTCAGGCTCTGGAAAATTAAAAGCCTTAACTTTCAAGACTATCATCCCAACAGTGAGTTTTAAGAACCTATTTTAAAATTCTAAAATCTTGGTTCTTTGTTCTCTGCATTTGCCCCACGAATCCCTTCTAGAAGCAGTGCTTCTGGGTGACTGGATAAGGGTGAGTCACGGATACTGGTGTGCAGCTGGGAAAACCTCAGTTAATGTGTCTAAATTTTATGTGACATATTCAGGAATATGCACTGCAAGATTGTATGTCATAATAGAAAAAGGAGGACAAATTAAATATCGATCACAAGGTGAACTGTTAAAATAAATTGTGTTACTTCATGTCTCTGTCAGTGGAACTTAACTTGAGTTGAACTGACCCCAAGAATAACTATTTCCCTAACATGTTACCTAATGTGCTCTAGCTCCTTGGAAGAAAAGCTATGACCAATCTAAAGAGCATATTAAAAAGCAGAGACATTACTTTGCCAACAAAGGTACATATGGTCAAGGCTATGGTTTTTCTGTAGTCATGTATGGATGTAAGGTTTGGACCATAAAGAAAGCTGAGTGCTAAAGAATTGATGCTTTTGAACTGTGGTGTTGGAGAAGACTCTTGACATTTCCTTGGACTGCAAGGAGATCAAACCCATCAATCCTAAAGGAAATCAGTCCTGAATAGTCATTGGAAGGACTGTTGTTGAAGCTGAAACTCCAATACTTTGGCCACCTGATGTGAAGAACTGACTCATTTGAGAAGACCCTGATGCTGGGAAAGGTTGAAGGCAAGAGGAGAAGGGGATGGCAGAGGATGAGATGATTGGATGGCATCACCAATTCGACGGACATGAGTTTGAGCAAGCTCCGGGAGTTGGTGATAGACAGGAAAGCTTGTCATGCTGCAGTCTATGAGGTTACAAAGAGTCGGACACGACTGAGAAATTGAACTGAACTGAATACATCACCACAGTTGTACAAAAACTATTCTGTGTTTTCCCAAAGTTTTGTTTGTGCTTTCAGTTGTAAGATTTGTATTTTGATTTCACGGTCTATAGAACATTATGCAGCCACTAGAAGTTTAAGGATGAGGATAGCTTTGTAGTGAATGGAAAGTTATCCACACTATGTTACTGGGGTTCATAAATAAATATAGGAATATGACATGTAACATAACTCCATTTGGTTTATTTTTTCAGTTGATGTGTCTTTATCTACAAAGTTCATATGGGCACATGCACACACATGTGTGCACACACACACATGCACACACACACATGCACACACCACCATAGTAAATGCTACTTTCCAGGAGCAGCAATGGGCCAACAAGCCTTAAAGTGAGGGCCTAATTGTCACATTTACTTGATACATGTCTGTAGTGTTGGAGTTTTCTTCAATGAGCAAATACAAGTTCTGTTTGTCAGATTTATATGTACCAAGGCAAAAGCACAGAGGGATTTCAAGAGCTTCACTGCAGAGGGGAACGGAGGTCCTGCCCTGGATCAGCGCATCCTGCCTCACCCTTCCCTCGATTCCATCTTATTTTGCCGTCCAGTGGGCAGTCTGCACTGCCTAGCTGAAGTCAGTCTGCACTGACTCCTGAAGAAGGCACAGAGACACAGGGCCAGACAGGCCTGCATCCGAAGTCTAATCCATAACTTGTTAGGCTTTTAGTCTTTTTGAATAATTGTTAGTTCTTTCATAAAATAACACCTACCTCTCAAACTGAGGAGTAAATGAGATGTGTTATGTGAAGTGCCTGGTATAGAAGGTGCTCCATAAACAAGAAGAAGAGGAGGAAGTCAGAATGGAAAATATATAGTTAACCTTGGAGTGGGAGCCATGAGTGTCCCCACAGGGTGGTTATTGACATGTTTAAATGCACCATTGGTGCCTTATTCCTTTTTCTTTTTCTCCTTCGACTTAGCAGCCCAAATCCACCCCAGTTGAGCATCTGGAAAAGGAAGCAAGCAGGGTACATACATGGAGTGAGCTCTGCACCCATCCTCAAAAGCAGCCTGCTCCAGGTGGTACGTGGGTGTGGGTGCTATAGATGGGAGGGAGGCGTCAAATACACAGAAAGCATATGCTGCACTTTCCTTGGGTCAGGGTGATAATGGGTTTGCAGTTCCCTACCACATTGAGAAGGAAGTAAGAAAGAGACAGGGGAGCTTTATTTAGGAAGATCAGAGTTGAGGGTGAGTGATCAGAAATTAACTTATGAAACGGATGGCACAGGGCTTTCCCGGTGGCTCAGTGGTTAAGACTCTATGCTCCCAGGGCAAGGGTGGTGGGGGGTGGGGGTTTCAATTGCTAATCAGGGAACTAAGATCCCACATGCAGACCCAAAAGAAAAAAAAATAAATGGCACAAAATCATACTATAAGCCTGAGTAGAGGGCAATATAGGGGAACGAAGAGGATGGTAAACAATGTACATTCAGTTGTCGAAACTTCCTCTGGACTTAGTGAGATGTGATGCTCCCACTTCCGGGAATTGGAAACTTGAGCAGAGCATGTTTGGAGGCAGAGCTGGAAGGCAGAGGAAATCTAGGCCACCCCCCACCCCCACCTGCCTTGACCTCTCACCCTGAAGCCTCAGGAAAGGGAAAATCAATGGGCTCCCGAAGTGCAGGAGCCCGGGGTCCGGGGCTGGAATCTGACCCATGCAGAGTGTTTACTGATCTAAAGGTGGATAGGTTCAAATGAGCTCATCTTTATCTTGAGAGGAAATTAGGGAGCCCAGACCCAGACAAAGCCACATTTCATTCAATGAAAATTTACTGCCACCAACCCCACCCCCCTACCACCTCCCACTCCACAATACACTCTATATCACATGAAACATCCACCCGAGGAACCCCACTTCTAAAGTTCAGTTCTGAAACAGCAACGAATGGGGAATTGTGAGCGCATAGAAAACCAAAAACGTTATTTCAGAATATTTTACTTTTACCCCTCTTGCTGATCTGTATCCTTTTTCTTCCCCCCCTGCAGTTTGCAAATATTGACTAAGTTCAAGGGCAGCGGTAGAAGGTCTAACTTCAGAGTTAGCATGAGGTGAAATACTTAAGATGGTGCAATCCTGTCCTCATGAAGAGCATATCAGATCCCAAGGTTGGTTATGGGCAGGTCTTGTCCCCTGCCCCAGTTGATATTTGTTTTATCAAGTCAGGGACTATTTTTGTCATCATTGTTAATCTCCCTCTTGCCAGATCTGTTTTGGCCGAGGGCATGCACTTGAGGTATGTTAGAAGAATGGAGTGCAGTATTATGGGAAAGAATTATCACTAATTCTGTCTGCCTACAGCTTCCTCAGCCCTGTTCATCTGAGCTGAACTCACTAAGCAAACTTGTAGATGGAAAGTCCTATGAGTCCATGACCTGGTTTCAAGGAGTAGGTTTTCAAGCTAAAAGAGGAAGAGAGCAGCATTCCCATGATACCTTTAGGTCTTCATTCTGTTGGAAAACGTCTGACTTGCCTATCAGGGGAGAGTTTGATGGAATATTTTGCCAATAAAGAAACACACTGCTAAATGAAAAGCTCCAACTCATTTAGACTCATCTTTGGCTTCAACATGACACAAATCTTAAGAATTCTTGAAGACCTGGCCTCAGTCTAACAGTTCTAACTGGAACTGAGTATGAACTGGTACTTCTGACCCATGGATTTTGGAGTTAAATAGACCCTGACTCAAAGTTTAATTTGTCTGGGCCTCAGTTTCTTCCTATGTGAAAATAATCATAACAATGCTCTCCTTGCAAGACAGCCATGAGGATTAAGTGTGGTATTGTATCTGAAAGCATTTAACACAGTGCCTGTTGCTTAAAATGGGATTAATACATTTTAGTCTCCTTCCTTCCGCTCAGCAACTCCAGCTGCTGGTTGTATCCCCTTTCTCTGCTGCATACATTTGACATAATGGAATCAAGCCAATGACACTTGAGGGGATACCATCCCCGTCAGAATGAATAGAGAGAAGAAAAGTTTAAACAATGTTCAGAACAGCGATATTCACTTCTAAATGATCTGAGTATAAACTGAGTGAGCTCCACTGACACTTGAAAGAATGCAAGCATATAGGTAAATCTGCAGTTGTGTGACTGCTTTCTAAACCCGGACACTGCCAACAAAGAATTTCCATGTGGAGACCTTTGTTTGGGGAGATTTTTAACCTACACAACATAGAGGCCATTGTATTCTTCCGTTGATATTAACGATGTAACTTGGTTACCCAGTAAACTAACTGATAAATCTCCTGGCTAGTTTGTTCCAAGGAGGGGTGATATTCTTTCAGACTCATATAGCCTCAGCTGCTATGTTCTACCTAGAGTTCCAACACTACCTCTTGTTTGAAAATATCGCATCTAAAAGTTGTAGTAGATTATGTAACCTTTAGCCACTTCCTCTCTTAGCATTCTGGAAATGGCAGGAATCCACCAAACTATATCGCCCTATTGGGCATACTGAGTTCCCCCAGGTGTCTCAGAATAAACTTGCTTCCTAACCTTAAGATAAATTGCTATATGCAGAATAGATGGTTAAGTGTGTATTTTGTATAAGCCAGTCTTCAAAGGTTCTGACGGCAATAATGACTTCCATATGCAATACAGTCAATTTTCCAATGTACATGATCTGGGCAGAGGGAAGATTGAAAGCATAATTATGCTTGATTTTGGAGTGAAAACCCATCAGCTTTGAGAGGAAGTCACACAGTAACCCCTGCATCTGACCTCTGTTTCTCCACTCTTGGTAATTCCCAGTATCACCAGAGCTGGATTTGAGAAAGGAATGGGAAGTGACTACAGAGGACACTCAATAAATACATGGCCAAATAACATATGTTTCAATTTATGTTTCTATTTGTAAACAATAGACAACTAGAACAAAAATAGAAATAAAGTAACACTAAGCCTATAAAATATTAGGAATAAGGCTAAAAATGGTACTGTAAAGACATAAGAAAGAAAGTTAGTCGCAGAGTCGTCTCTGACACTTTGCAATCCCGTGGACTGTAGCCCACCAGGCTCCTCTGTCCATGGAATTTTCCAGGCAAAAGTACTGGAGTGGGATGACATTTCCTTCTCCAGTGGATCTTCCCGACCCAGGGATCAAACCCACGTCTCCTGCATTGCAGACAGATTCTTTACCAACTGAGCTACTAGAGAAGCCCTCATCAATGTTTAAAGAAGACATAAAGAAGGCCTTAGAAAATAGAGCTAGACAATAATGATAAAAATAATAATGATAATAATGTAACTAGCATTTATTAAGTTCTTAAAATGTGAGATGAATTATCTAAATGATTTCTTTAATCTCAGAAATTTTAAGAGGTGTTTGTACTATTATCTTCATTTATAAAAAAACAAAAAGGAAATTGGGGAACATAAAGATAAGATAACATTTTGAACAGAAAGATCCAAATTCTTATTTTTTATTTTTCTTAATTTGCTCAATAACTTTATAAATTAATTCAGTCAATTTACTCTATAAACTAATGGAGTCCCAATCAAATTTAGATGACTGTTAATGGAACTTAAGTAATTTTAAAATTCACCTGAAAAATGAAATGCTAGTAAAAAAGAAAGTTGAGAAAGTATTCAAAAACAAAAAAAAATCAATTTTAAAAACCATTAAAATTATATTAAGGTGTAGTACAGTTTTAAGATGCACTCAAGGACTTACACAGAGCCAAGGACATAGAGTACACTCAATAAATATTTTGAAAATTAAAGTATATTTCTATCTGTTTTTCTATGGCTTTAACCAATAGACACAGAAACAAAATTCAAAGTTTATAGTAACTAAATACTATGCTATTAACACAAGTACTGAAAAAAATAGTTCAAGAAAGCAAATTAGAAAACCCAGGAACATATAGGAGCATAGGAATTTGGTCTATAATAAAGATCAATTTTAAATCAAGAGGAAAAGATAAATGATTCAACAAATAGAATTGGGAAAGTTTGCTAATGATATGGAAAAAACAAAGAGTCCCATCTTATAACACATGCAAAAATAAAATACTGATAGATAAAAGTTTGAAAACATATTCACTCACATACAGTGTGCACAAATACATATGCACACACACATAACACATACATGAACATTCTGGGGAAATAATTTTACCGTCTTACTGTTTGGAAGATATTTTAAGCAACACAAAACCCAGAAGCCATAAAGAAGTAAAATAAAAGATATGGCTAGATAAAGTTACATCTTAAAAATGGATAATGAATAGATAAAGAAGATGATGTGTGTGTGTGTGTCTGTATTACTCAGCCATAAAAAAAGAATGGAATTTTACCACTTGTAGTAACTTGGAAGGATTTGGAAGGCATTATGCTAAGTGAAATAACTCAGACAGAGAAAGACAAATATTGTATGAAGAATCTAAAAAACACAACAAACTAGTAAATACAACAAAAAAGAAGCTGACTCACAGTACAAAAACTAGTGGCTACCAGAGGTGAGAAGGAAGGGGGAAGGGCAGTAAAGGGGTAGAGGGGTTAAAGAAGAGTTATTGTGGGATTATATGGAATCATGTGTGCAAAACTTATGAAATTGTAAGGCACTGTAGAACTTAAAGCCACTTTCATTAAATAAAAAACTTTAAAAATTATGTCTCAGAAATAATAACCAAAAAAACATGGGAAAAGGAAATACATATGTATAGATGCATATAAGACTATTATCCTTACTATATAAAAAGCATCTATAAATGAGTTAGTAAATTGTACCACTCTGGTAAATTGATCAAAGATCATGAATTGTCAAAATACCAGAGAAGAAATAAAAGTGGCTAATGAATATCTGAAAATATGCTCATCGGTATCAGTTCAGTCACTCAGTCATGTCCAACTCTTTGTGACCCCATGGAATGCAGCACGCCGAGCTTCCCTGTCCATCAACAACTCCTGGAGCTTGCTCAAACTCATGTCCATTGAGTCGGTGATGCCATCCAACCATTTCATCCTCTGTTGTCCCTTTCTCCTTCAGCCTTCAATCTTTCCCAGCATCAGCATCTTTTCCAAGGAGTCAGTCCTTCACATCAGGTGGCCAAAGTATTGGAGTTTTAGCTTCAACACCAGTCCTTCCAATGAATATTCCTTTAGGACTGATTTTGCTTAGGATGGACTGGTTTGATCTCCTTGCAGTCCAAGGGACTCTCAAGAGTCTTCTCCAACACCACAGTTCAAAAGCATCAATTCTTTGGCTCTCAGCTTTCTTAATGGTCCAACTCTCACATCCACACATGACTACTGGAAAAACCATATCTTTGACTAGACGGATCTTTGTTGGCAAACTAATGTCTCCTTTTCAATATGCTGTCTAGATTGGTCATAGCTTTTCTTTCAAGGAGCAAGCATCTTTTAATTTCATGGCTACAGTCACCATCTGCAGTGATTTTGGAGTCCAAGAAAATAAAGTCTGTCACTATTCCCATTGTTTCCCCATCTATTTGCCATGAAGAGATGGGACTGGATGCCATGATCTTAGTTTTCCGAATGCAGAGTTTTAAGCCAGCTTTTTCACTGTCTTCTTTCACTTTCTTCAAGAGGTTCTTTAGTTCCTCTCTGCTTTCTGCCTTAAAGATGGTGTCATCTGCTTATCTGAGGTTATTAATACTTCTCCCTGCAATCTTGATTCCATCTTGTGCTTCATCCAGACCAGCATTTCGCATGATGTACTCTGCACAGAAGTTAAATTGGAAAGGTGACAATATATAGCCTTGACATATTCCTTTTCTGTTTTGGAACCAGTCTGTTGTTCCATGTCCAGGTCTAACTGTTGCTTCTTGACCAGCATACAGACTTCTCAGGAGGCAGGTCAGGTGGTCTCATACTCCCATCTCTTCCAGAATTTTCCACAGTTTGTTGTGATCCACACAGTCAAAGGCTTTAGTGTAGTCAAAATATGCTTAACTTCACTGGAAATCAGAGAAATACAAATGTAAAAATAGTACCATTTTTTGTCAATTAGATTAGAAAAATAATATTAATATCATCCAGTTTTGACAAGTACATGGGGAAATGGATACTCTCAAAATTTATTGCAGGATTAAAAATAGTTATTTTTAAGAAGACAAATTGACGGTAATTGTCAAAATTTAATATAATCTAATATTCTACATCTAAGAACCAGAAATGCTCACAAAATATATTAAAGGTATAATAATCTTCATTAAAGTATTGTTTTCAAATGCACAAAATAAAACCTCCTAGAATGTGAATGATCAAACAAATTGTTTTATGTTTTTAAAAAGTAAATTACTTTATATCCTTATGTGGGATACTATAAAGTGCTTTTTTAAATGAGATAAATCTTTATATATCAACACTGAAAAATCTCCGAGGTAAATTACTAACTAAAAAGTGTAGGAGCAGAGGAATATATTACTATATTCTGTTAATTCTAAAATCATTTCATTCACATTTCAACGCTTCTGACATTGTGAGGCATCATACAACCATGTGTCTAATAATTATAATAGGTAGCATTTTTTCCTTCTCAATAAAACATAAAATGATGGATGGCATGTCTTACAATTGATGTCTCTTAGACTTGATGAAATACAGTAAATCATATAGTCCCACTTGTATTTAAAATTATGTTTATCTGTGTATCTAATAGAATGATGAATTGAAAACTTCACTGATGCCTTTCTGGTATACTGATCCTAAAGGGAAATGAAGAGGGAAGAGGAGAAGAAGGAGAAAACTAATTTTCTTCCTTTCCCTTTAAGGGCAATCTGGTCTTTATATTCTTGAACTTGGTTCAGTTGTCCCAGGGACTTAACATGCCTTTAACCATCAAATCCATGGGTTGATAGCACTATCTCCAAGAGAAAAAAAGGATGGAGGCTTTTCTGTCTTCAGGGGAAACAAGGGATGTAGACCAACACCATGCCCTGATGACTCAGAGGAGATGGGAACTTAGGATTTGGGTGAGGAGATGAGAAAGTCGCTTCCCTGAAGCAAAAGGATGGATGGAATTGCTACATGGCTGCCTATGGAGGACGGAGTGCTAAGCATACGGTGCTGAAGACAGAAGCAAACATGTGTGCAACCATGCTTGTCGTGGCAGCAGAGCTGCCCCAGGAGACCCACCTGCCTTAGGAGCCATTAGCGTTGTAAGCAAGAAGCCGTAAGTACAGAGGCAGAAGCAACTGAAGACCTAAGGTCTATCCTCAATATTACTGGATAAGCCCTTGATCAACCTCAAGGCAGAGAGAGAGTCCCCTCAGGCAATCAAGTTTAAATGTCCAGCCAGCTCTGCTGGATGGGCGCTGGGGCACATTATAAAAGAAAATGTCTTACTACTGCTAGATTCTGAATGTTCTGGACCATTCTGTACCAGAGAGAGACAGATGAGATAGATCATAGATAGATAGATGATAGACTTTGTTGCTGTTCAGCCACTCAGTCCGACTCTTAGCAGCCCCAAGCACTGCAGCACGCCAGGCTTCCCTGTCCATCACCAACTCCCGGAGCTTGCTCAAACTCATGATGTCCATCAAGTCGGTGATGCCATCCAACCACCTCACCCTCTGATGTCTCCTTCTTCTCCTGCCTTCAATCTTTCCCAGCATCAGGGACTTGTCTAATGAGTTGGAATTTCAAATCAGGTGGCCAAAGCATAAAACGTGGTCCACTGGAGAAGGGAATGGCAAACCACTTCAGCATTCTTGCCTTCAGAACCCCATGAACAGTATGAAAAGATGATAGCTAGATAGAGAGATAGATGATTGATAGATAGAAGATAATAGATATGATAGATAATTGATTGATAGAAAATAGATATAATAGATACAGATAAATGATAGATAAGAGATACTTGGAATTCAAGAGAAAAATGCAGGATATCTTTCATTTTTATTGCATATTCTTTTTATTATTTGAAATTTTTACAGCTTTATTGCCTTCAAAATTTTAAAAGATTCAAAAGAAATTTTTCTTAAAAAACATGATAAGGTACAAATCAGTATCTCTGTCTTAATGTATACATTTGCTTACTTAACTTATATGTATTGAGCGCACCTTATATGCCCAACAGACTTCCCTGGTGGCTCAGGTGGTAAAGCATCTGCCTGCAATGCAGGAAACCCGGGTTCGATCCCTGGGTTGAGAAGATTCCCTGGCAAAGGAAATGACAACCCAGTCTAGTACTCTTGCCTGGAAAATCCCATGGATAGAGGAGCCTGGTAAGCTACAGTCCATGGGGTCACAGAGTCAGACACGACTGAATGATTTCACTTTCTATATGCCCAACACTCAGCTTGGTCCAGGGAAGGCATAGATAAGACCAGGAGCTCACAGTCCACAAGACACAAACATGCCTGAAGAAAGTGCTTCAGCTGGGTGGGCCCCTTCATCTCTAGGCAAAATTGCAAGCCACTTACCGGTTGGTATCCAGACTGAGGCAGCAGCAACCACGGCTTCCCCGACGCAGAACTTGAATTGGTGCATCCCAGAGACCTTGAGGCTTTAGTTTTGCCTCAACTATGTGCCGTGGCCCCCGCATGGCCTGTGGTAAGCTGCAGTCTGGGAATTAGCCCACAACTTCTCAAACAGCTGCTGAGAGCTGTCAGGGGCAGAGCACCTCTGAGGTCACAGCCGACCGATCTTCAGGCGTTCTTCTCTTTCATTCCTTCAACAAACATTTGCTCCGGGCTTCGTGGAAACAGTGATGAGTACAGTGACATGGTTCTTATCCTAGAAGAGGCTGTGCTCTAGGGTGAAGACAGGCGGGCCCTGAGTCTAGAGAAACCAGGTAGCATTTGCCAGCAGAGTAGACTGTGGCCCTGGCGTCAGGGAGCCCGAGAGAGGATGTTTCCAGGAGAGGAAGTTGTGGTGGTGAGGATACTCAATTACACTGGGGGAGGAAAAGCATGCAGCTGTTATTATTTTCTTCACCTGACAGCTTCCCAGGTGGTGCTAGCGATAAAGAACCTACATGCCAATGCAGGAGAGATGTAAGGGACAAGGGTTTTGAAGCTCCCCTGGATGAGGGCATGGCAATCCACTCCAGTATTCTTGTCTGGAGAATCCCATAGACAGAGGAGCCTGATGGGCTATAATCCATAGGATGGCACAGAGTTGGACACAACTGAAGCAATTTAGCACACACGCATGACAGATAAAAGCACATTACATTTAAGGAGAGAAGACAAGTGTCACTTTTGAGTGATCTGCTCTTTCCCTGATTATAACATCCTTCCCCAAAGATGTCTTTTCTTCAGTAAATGGTATCATCATCCACTTATCTACTGGCCCAAACCAAGAACCCAGAAGTCTTCTGCCTTTCTTCTCTCAAGTCCCACATCTCATCAACCACTATACGGCCGTCCATTCACATTCCTTCTACCACTCAAATCTATTCACTTCTCCCTAGGTGCAGTTCTTTTTTTTTTTTAATACTTTATTTTTTGACTGCATTGAGTCTTAGTTGCAACACATGGACTTTTTTCTAGTTGTGGCATGTGGACTCCAGAGCACGCAAGCTCAGTGCTTATGGCACATGGGATCAGTTGCCCTGAGGCATATGGAATGACCAGGGATTGAACCCACATCCCCTGCATTGGAAGGTGGATTCTTAACCACTGGATCACCAGGGAAGTCCCTCTAGACACAGTTCTTAACTCAGGTCCCCATCAACTCTGATCTCTGGTTCTACAATGACAAGAAGTAAATAATATCAGGAGTGGCATTTTTAAGCTGGGTTATTTCCACCCCAACATGAATTCATCCTCCTGTACTGTGTGCAGAGTGATTTTTTGAAAGCATTCATCTGCCCCTCTATTCAACATCTAGGGTTTTACCATTGCCCCAGAATAGAGTTCAGATTTTTTAGTGTGGCTCTTCACACCCCTTATGATCTGTCCCTGGTTCCTTCCCTAGCTCTCCACTCCTGCTATCATGAAAGCTTCTTTTGTGCTGGTCCCCTTTCTTCCAATCTTATGGCCATCCTCCAAACTACTGTTATAAGCAATCAATCTTTCTATATCACATCACTGGTATTTCCCAGGTTATCACTAACCTGGTGCTCCCTTTCACTTCAGGATTATAGCCAATCCTCTTAGCTTGGTAGATAAGACCCCTTAGGATATTACCCCTACCTTTTCCTTCTGCTGTATGTCCCACTGCTTCCTCCGTTCCCTCCAATTCTTCTTTTTCTCCCAATATTTATTTGTTTTTAGCTGTGTCAGATCTTAGTTACAGCACACCAGCTTAGTTGCTCTGCTGCCTGTGGGATCTTAGTTCCCTGAGCAGGGATTGAACCTGCATACCCCACATTGCAAAGGCCATGCCAAAGAATGCTCAAACTACCACACAATTGCACACATCTCACATGCTCATAAAGTAATGCTCAAAATTTTCCAAGCAAGGCTTCAATAATACATGAATCATGAATTTCCAGATGTTCAAACTGATTTTAGAAAGGGCAGAGGAACCAGAGATCAAATTGCCAACATCTGTTGGATCATTGAAAAAGCAAGAGAGTTCCAGAAAAACATCTACTTCTGCTTTATTGACCATGCCAAAGCCTTTGACTGTGGGGATCACCACAAACCGTAGAAAACTCTGAAAGAGATGGGAATACCAGACTACCTGACCTGCCTCTTGAAAAATCTGTATGCAGGTCAGGAAGCAACAATTAGAGCTGGACATGGGACAACAGACTGTTTCCAAATCGGGAAAGGACTACATCAAGGCTGTATATTGTCACCCTGCTTATTTAACTTATATGCAGAATACATCATGAGAAACGCTGGACTGGAGGAAACACAAGCTGGAATCAAGATTGCCGGGAGAAATATCAATAACCTCAGATATGCAGATGACACCACCCTTATGGCAGAATGCAAAGAGGAATGAAAGAGCGTCTTGATGAAAGTGAAAGAGGAGAGTGAAAATGTTGGCTTAAAGCTCAACATTCAGAACACTAAGATCATGGGTTCCGGTCCCATCACTTCATGGCAAATAAATGGGGAAACAGTAGAAACAGTGGCAGAGGTTAATTTGGGGGGGCTCCAAAATCACTGCAAATGGTGGCTACAGCCATGAAATTAAAAGACGCTTACTCCTTGGAAGAAAAGTTATGACCAATCGAGACAGCATATTAAAAGCAGAGACATTACTTTGCCAACGAAGGTCCATCTAGTCAAATCTATGGTTTTTCCAGTAGTCAGGTATGGATGTGATAGTTGGACTATAAAGAAAGCTGAGCACCGAGGAACTGATGCTTTTGAACTGTGGTGTTGGAAAAGACTCTAGAGAATCCCTTGGACTGCAAGGAGATCTAACCAGTCCATCTAAAGGAGATCAATCCTGAGTGTTCATTGGAAGGACTGATGCTAAAGCTGAAACTCCAATACTTTGGCCACCTGATTCGAAGAGTTGACTTATTTGAAAAGACCCTAATGCTGGCAAAGATTGAAGGCAGGAGGAGAAGGGGACGACAGAGGATGAGACGGTTGGATGGCATCACTGACTCAATGGACACGAGTTTGAGTAATCTCCTGGAGTTGGTGATGGACAGGGAGGCCTGGCGTGCTGTGATCCATGGGGTCGCAAAGAGTCGGACACAACTGAGTGACTGCACCAACCCTGCTCTGGAAGGTGACTTCTCATCTGCTGGACTTCCCGGGAAATCCCTCCCCTCTCATTCTTGCCCTTTAAGCCCCTACAATATTGAATTTCCTGCAGTTCCCAGTGCATCCACTGTCATTTCCTGTCTCAGTACATTTGCACAGATGTTCCCAATGCCTAAATGGTTTTTTTTTTCTTATTTGTGGCTTGAACTTTTTGTTACTTTCAAAAACATTATTCAAATGTTGAATAAGAAAACTTGTAAAGTCTACAAGCAATAAATGGTGGAGAGGGTGTGGAGAAAACGGAACCCTCTTACACTGTTGGTGGGAATGCAAACTAGTACAGCCACTATGGAGAACAGTGTGGAGATTCCTTAAAAACTGGAAATAGAACTACCATATGATCCAGCAATCCCACTCCTGGGCATACACACCGAGGAAACTAGATCTGAAAGAGACACCTGCACCCAAATGTTCATCGCAGCTCTGTTTATAATTGCCAGGACATGGAAGCAACCTAGATGCCCATCAGCAGACGAATGGATAAGGAAGCTATGGTACATATACACAATGGAATATTACTCAACCATTAAAAAGAATTCATTTAAATAAGTTCTAATGAGATGGATGAAACTGGAGCCCATTATACAGAGTGAAGTAAGCCAGAAAGATAAAGACCAATACGGTATACTAATGCATACATATGGAATTTAAAAAGATGGTAATGATAACCCTACATGCAAAACAGAAAAAGAGACACAGATGTACAGAACAGATTTTGGGACTCTGTGGGAGAAGGCGAGGGTGGGATGTTCTGAGAGAACAGCATTGAAACAAGTATACTATCAAGGGTGAAACAGATCACCAGCCCAGGTGGGATGCGTGAGACAAGTGCTCGGGGCTGGTGCACTGGGATGACCCAGAGGGAGGGGATGGGGAGGGAGGCGGGAGGGGGGATAGGGATGGGGAACACATGTAAATCCATGGCTGATTCATGTCAATGTATGGCAAAAACCACTACAATATTGTAAAGTAATTAGCCTCCAACTAATAAAAATAAATGAAAAAATAAACTAGGAGCTTACTATTAAAAAAAAAAAAAGAAAACTTTTTTTTTAAGTCACTCAGTTGTTTCTGACTCTTTGCGACTCCAGGGACTATACAATCAATGGAATTCTTCAGGCCAGAATACTGGAGTGGGTAGCCTTTACCATCTCCAGGTGATCTTCCCAACCCAGGTTGGGAAGATTGAACCCAGGTCTACCACATTGGAGGCAGATTCTTTACCAGCTGAGCCATAAGGGAAACCCTATGAAAATCTAGAATAATATTAATCCAAACTATCAACAAGCATAAGAATAAAGATTCCAATATGCACTGATTCAAAAGCTTATTTTACATATAGTCTTTCTGAAAAATTTACATGAGCTATATTCCAACAGAATGAAGTTACAAAGCAAAAAAAGACAAAGGTGTAAAATAAAGAGAAAGTAAAACAGTTACGTGGAAGACCGGTTGACAGTTGTGCAGCAAGCTTAGAATATAATTAGTTTAAATTAGAACAGGAAGTCAATAGCTGCAAGAAAGATGTCTTTAGAAAAGTTAGAAAGATTCTGCGTGGTGGGCAGAATGAATAAGAAACCAAAAATATTTGTGAAATGATATTGAAATTATGTTTCATCTCATAACAAGGAAAAAAGAAAATGACCAAGGGAAACTCTAAGAGAATCAAAAAAATAAATTTAAAAATTTTTATGAAAGAGAAATTAAGGGGAAATATATATATCATGCCAACAGTAACTAAAAAAAATCTGACATAGTGATATTGAAATCAGACCAAAAAGCTGATAAAAGAAATAAAAGGGGATTTAAAAAAGAACACTTTTGAATGAACTCTAGAAACATTCTCCCACAAGTGATATGGAATCCATGCCAGAGGGTAAGTTTAATGAGGGCAGGCAACTTGTTTTGCATAATGCAGACAACTAAAACTGCCTGTGATGAGGCAGGGAGTCAATGACTATTTAGTTAATGAATAATTTGAACCAGTCGAGAAGGAAATGTACTCTTGACACTCAGTCTGGCTTAGCAATGCCCAACACTTACATACTTTGATAGTATAAATGCTATTTACTGTTTGATACCACTGAGGATCAGCATAAGGACCTAAGAGAGTGAACCATAAGGTGGTAACAGAGAAGAATGTAAAGGTTATCAACGTTGGCAAAGTAAAAACAGAGGCATGACCGGTCAAAGTTGGGAGATGGAGGGAGGGAAGAAGCAGGAATATTAATGCCCTCAACTGGGGAGTGAAAAAACACAGTCTAATGATGGCAGAAGTAGAATTAGAGATTTAAAGATGATATTTAAGGCTATAAAGGCAACCAATAGCAGGAGTAGGGGTACCCAAGAGCTATTATCAGACTTCTCTCCAGTATGTACAATAGTTCAATGAAAATAGCTAAATGATCTTACCCAGCCTCATGGCCTGGAAGACCATCTATACACAGGCAACTCCTGAATGTGTGGCTCAAGCTGGATAATCTCTCAGACTCTTACCTCCAACTGTCTATTTAACATTTTGTCTCAGATGTCTGCTAAAAATTTCAAGTTTAACCAGCTGCTGCTGCTGCTGCTGCTAAATCGCTTCAGTCGTGTCCAACTCTGTGCGACCCCATAGATGGCAGCCCACCAGGCTCCCCGTCCCTGGGATTCTCCAGGCGAGAACACTGGAGTGGGTTGCCATTTCCTTCTTCAATGCATGGAAGTGAAAAATGAAAGTGAAGTCGCTCAGTCGTGTCCAACTCCTAGCGACCCCATGGACTGCAGCCCACCAGGCCCCTCCGTCCATGGGATTTTCCAGGCAAGAGTACTGGAGTGGGGTGCCATTGCCTTCTCCAAGCCCAGCAGTGCCTTTAAAGAAATTCTCTCTTGAAACAATAAAGTAATTAAAAGCACCTCAAATCTTTACACAATGTCTAAATGATATGCTATAAGACAAAGTGCAACATTAAAGCACAACAAACATGTGAAAATTTCTTTTTCTCCATCTCTGCTCCTTCTAAAATCTCCCACATGTCAGCATCAGCTCCCTGAAACCCATCCACACTCAACTCCTACTTTTCACTTCCAACTTCCTCAAATCCTTGTGTAAACATTTTCCCACCTGCTCCAGTCTCTTACAGTGCTTTCGTCTGTGAATGATGAAGAATAATAAATGCATATACAGTATTACAGCATCCCAGGAATGGACCCAGCTACTTTACATATATCAACTCATTTAATCTTCACAATCAGCAAAGAAAGATAGTATTATTATATCCCATACATAAAGACACAGATGTAGGAGGAAATGATTTGCACAAGGTCAGTCAGCTAGTAAGTGGAAAAATTGAGATTTAAACCTTGTCTGCCTGGCTCCAGAGCTTGTATTCTTAACTGCTACATTATCTAGTTTATGAAACTCTCGGGTTTCTTTCTTTCATACTTCCTATCACATGCTCATCACCTAGATTTTCCACAACAAAGGAGAGTCTGAGACTTGCCTCTACAAGTCATAATTATTCCATGTTAGAAATCAGGGGAAAGAAGGAAAATTGAAAACACTCAAAATAAAAATTCCCCCCACACCACAGATAGTAACAAGGTTTGTCTCAATAGAAATAGGAAGAATAAAATGGATGAAAGAAAATGTATTACTGAAAACTATGGGAATATACATGGAGAAGGCAATGGCACCCCACTCCAGTACTCTTGCCTGGAAAATCCCATAGATGGAGGAGCCTGGTGTGCTGCAGTCCATGGGGTTGCTAGGAGTTGGACACAACTGAGCGACTTCACTTTCCCTTTTCACTTTCACGCATTGGAGAAGAAAATGGCAACCCTCTCCAGTGTTCTTGCCTGGAGAATCCCAGGGACGGGGGAGCCTGGTGGGCTGCCATCTATGAAGTCGCACAGAGTCGGACACGACTGAAGCGACTTGGCAGCATGGGAATATACAAACTGGAAGTCCTGAATTTCTCTGGATTAGAGGACCCCAGGATATGCTGTCTTGGAAGACCGCAACATGCAGCTACTATTCTCCACTTGCAAGTTCCCTCAAGCACCATTAAAACTGCACCTCCCGGGAATATAAACTGGTACAGCCACTGTGGAAAACAGCATAGAAGTTCCTCAAAAAACTAAAAATAGAGCTACCATATGATTCAACAACTCCTGGGCATATACTATAATTCAAAAAGATACATGCACAACTATGTCTGTAACAGCACTATTTACAACAGTGCTATTTACACTATTTACGATTTACCAAGACATGGGATCAACCTAAATGTCCATCAACAGATGAATGGATGAAGAAGATGTGCTACATATATTAAATGAAGTATTGCTCAGCTGTAAAAAATAAAGAAATAATGCCATTTGCAGCAACATAGATGGACCTAGAGATTATCATACTAAATGAAGTCAGACGCACAAAGACAAATACCATATAATACCATTTCTATGTGCGAGATAAAATCTGACATAAATGGAAATATGGACGAAACAGAAACAGACTCACAAATAAGGAGAACAGACCTGTGGTTTCCAGAGGGGAGGAGAGGTAGGGGATGGAAGGAATGGGAGCTCGGGATTAGCAGATGAAAACTATTATATATAGAATGGATAAACAACAAGGTCCTAGTATATAACACAGAGAACTATAGTCAATATCCTGTAATAAATGACAATGGAAGAGAATATATATATATACATATATATATATATATATAGTTGAATCACTTTGCTGTATAGTAAAAATTAATACAACATTGTAAATCTACTAAACCTCAATAAAATAAATTAAAAAGAATTATACCTTCTGCATCCTAACTCCTATGAGTCCTTTAGTCTTTAGAGATGGCTGCATTCTCTTTATCTTCCATGTGGTTGTCAATATTTGGGCAATCCTTAAGATTCTTGTCCCTTATGTACATATCTTATATAGTTTCCTTACTTTGTGTGTGGGCAGAACCTATGAATATGATGAATTATCACTCTGATTGTAAGGCTCCATTATATGGCAAAGATGATAGTATTTTGCAGATGTAATTATGGTCCCTAAGCAGTTGACTATGAGTTAATCAAAAGAGTTATCCTGAATGTGCTTGGACTAATTAGGTGAGCTCTTAAAAGAGATGTTTCTGCTGGCTTTGTAAAAGTAGACGCCATGTTATGGACTATCTATACTGTAGGGGGCCACATGGCAAGGACCCATGGCAGCCTCTAGTAGTTGAAAACAGTCCCTGGTCAACAGTCAGCAAGAGAATAATGCCTTAAGTACTGTGATCACAGGGAACAGAATTCTGCCAACAACTGGAGCACTTGGATGAGACTCTCAAGCCTTGCATGAGATCATAGTCCTAGCCCCAATTTGATCTCAGCCTGGTAAGACTCTGAGCAGAGCACCCAGCTAATCATACCAAGACTCCTACCACATGAAAACTCTGAGATGATTCAGTTCCCAAATCATAAAACAACTTCAGACTTAAAATATGCATATCGGTAGACATGCATTTCACTAAGGCTGCCAAATGCTTTTTGGCATTGACTTTTCTTGATTCTCAAATGATGAGACATCCAGAAGTTCTGACAATGCTCCTTTGAGGTTCTCTTTCTCTACTATGGGGCTTCCCTGATAGCTCAGTTGGTAAAGAATCCACCTGCAATGCAGGAGACCCCAGTTCAATTCCAGGGTCGAGAAGATCTCCTGGAGAAGGGATAGGCTATCCACTCCAATATTCTTGGGCTTCCCTTGTGACTCAGCTGGTAAAGAATCTGCCTGCAATGAGGAAGACCTGGGTTCGATCCCTGAGTTGGGAAGATCCCCTGGAGAAGGGAAAGGCTACCCACTCCAATATTCTGGCCTAGAGAATTTGATGGAGTGCATAGTCCATGGGGTCACAAAGAGTCAAACACAACTGAGTGACTTTCACTTCCAATTTTTTTAATGGATATGTATCTCTCATCTTTCTGAGTTTTTGAAATGCTTTGCAGCTTTAGTGGACAGTTATTATCTACTATACACAAGGCTCTTCTCTTAGAAGTTTTGTTTGATCTCTACTAAACCTTAACAGTCTTTGGTTAATGTTCATTATATTTGGGAGCTCAACAATTTCAGTCCATAACCACATACTTTTTTTTTGGTAACTTTAAACTTTTTATTTTCTATTAGGGTATAACCGATTAAAAATGTTGTGGTACTATTTCAGGTGGACAGATGGATACACGTATGATATCTTAAGTGGTTTCTGGAGTTTTCTGAGAAGCTTTTTGTTTGTTTGTTTGTTTTATTTTTATTAGTTGGAGGCTAATTACTTTACAATATTGTAGTGGTTTTTGCCATACACTGACATGAATCAGCCATGGATTTACATGTATCCCCCATCCCTATCCCCCCTCCCGCCTCCCTCCCCACCCCATCCCTCTGGGTCTTCCCAGTGCACCAGCCCTGAGCACTTGTCTCATGCATCCAACCTGGGCTGGTGGTCTGTTTCACCCTTAATAGTATACTTGTTTCAATGCTATTCTCTCAGAACATCCCACCCTCGCCTTCTCCCACAGAGTCCCAAAGTCTGTTATGTACATCTGTGTCTCTTTTTCTGTTTTGCATAGGGTTATTGTTACCATCTTTTTAAATTCTATATATATGCATTAGTATACTGCATTGGTCTTTATCTTTCTGGCTTACTTCACTCTGTATAATGGGCTCCAGTTTCATCCATCTCATTAGAACTGATTCAAATGAATTCTTTTTAATGGTTGGGTAATATTCCATTGTGTATATGTACCATAGCTTCCTTATCCATTCGTCTGCTGATGGGTGTCTAGGTTGCTCCTATGTCCTGTCAATTATAAACAGTGCTGCGATGAACATTTGGGTGCACGTGTCTCTTTCAGATCTAGTTTCCTCGGTGTGTATGCCCAGGAATTGGGATTGCTGGGTCATATGGCAGTTCTATTTCCAGTTTTTAAGGAATCTCCACACTCTTCTCCATAGTGGCTGTACTGGTTTGCACTGAAAGGCTTTTGGACCATGTAACACCAGGCCTCCCTGTCCATCACCAACTCCCAGAGTCTACTCAAACCCATGTCCATCGAGTCGGTGATGCCATCCAACCATCTCATCCTCTGTCGTCCCCTTCTCCTCCTGCCCCCAATCCCTCCCAGCATCAGGGTCTTTTCCAATGAGTCAACTCTTTGCATGAGGTGGCCAAAGTACTGGAGTTTCAGCTTCAGCATCAGTCCTTCCAATGAACTGAATGCTAAACTGGTGTTTCTGTGGAAGAACAAAGCCTGTGGCTTCCACCATCTGGATGACCTTGTCACCACGAGTATTTTTTGGCTTCATTTATTTGTTCCATGAATTTTAATTAGTGTCTTCTATATGCTGATTTTAGGATAAGCACTGGTAAGCAGGAGGCTCAAGAAATCCAAAACTTAAATTCAAATATATCAAACTGAAAAGCCCTTCTGGGGTCTGCACTATGCTTTGCCTTTGTGCACGGTACCGCTAAACACATGATAGTTTGTTACCCAGTCATAGAAAAAAACTTTGCACTCCCAGTGGTTGTGTTGATGCTGGTGTCTGTAGGTGGTGTGGGCATAAGATCACTTGCTCTTGTGAAAAACCACTGGAGCCTAAGGTATTATAGCTCCAGGGACATTGGCCCAAGAGGCAGCAAATGTTACTGTTATGAGAGTCCTGTCTAGACATGCCCAGGGTGCTGTGTTTCTCTGAAGGAGGGCCTGGCAACCAGGAACATGGGCAGGGAATGGGCTATGTTTCTTAAGTACTTTGCAGAAATGACAGTGAAGAGAAAGAAATTCAAACATATAACAAGATCTTGATCTGTTCAGTTCAGTTCCATCGCAGTTCAGTCACTCAGTCATGTCCAACTCTTTGTGACCCCATGGACAGGCTTCCCTGTCCATCACCAACTCCTGGAGCTTGCTCAAACTCATGCCCGTTGAGTCAGTGATATCATCCAACCATCTCATCCTCTGTCGTCCTCTTCTCCTCCTGCCTTCAATCTCTCCCAGCATCAGGGTCTTTTCCAATGAGTCAGTTCTTCGCATCAGGTGGCCAAAGTATTGGTGCTCCAATTTCAGCATCAGTCCTTCCAATGAGTCCTTCCATTCAAGGCCTTTACTAATGAGTCAGTTCTATGGTTTCTCTTACATACAATAATAAAACATTGCAATACATACTGGTTTTCCATGGCTGTAGAACAAATTGCCACACATTTCGTGGCCTAACGCAAGACAGATTCATCATCTCATAGTTTCTATGGGCAGAAATTTGGGCAAGGACTAGCTGGGCGCTGCCACCACAATGGAGCCAGTTTTCCCCCAAGGGCAGGATGCACAACTCAGGCCCATGTGGAAAAAGTGTTTGCATCTCCTTTCTTCAGAGATAGTCCCAGGCAAGGAGATAGAAATATTTTCCTTGGAGATTCCGACCAGCAATATAGAGTGATGGTGATTTGCGGGGGAAAGGGGTGAAGGTGAAGACCTGATTGTGTGCATGCTCAGTCATGTCTGACTCTTTGCAATCCCACAGATTATAGTCGGCCAGGCTCCTCTGTCCATGGAATTTCCCAGGCAAAAATACTAGAGTGTGTTGCCATTTCCTACTCCAGGGGATCTTCCCAACCCAGGGATCAAACCCATGTCTCCTGCGTTGGCAGGATTCTTCACCACTGAGCTACCTGGGAAGCCCACAGACTTGCACAGCTTTACTTAAAGCTTCTTCCTACAGGGCCTGGGGAATGGTAATATTTATTGGAATATTCAGAGAGAGGATCCACCAGCCTGGCTTGAAGCATCTATGCGCCCTCCATTATGACTGCGTTATCTATGGAAGCCCCCACAACGATGCCGCACCAATCCTGATCGCTGACTAGTCAATCACCTCCCCCTCCACTACCCCGCAGGGCACATGGCCTGAACCGGGAGCATCAGCTTGCCAGCCACTCTTTACTCTCTGACATTCACATTGTCCTCCTGGGAGCTCACAACCCTGAGAGACTCCTGGAGCAGGAAGGCCTGGTTATTCCTTTCTCATGGGTAAGTTCATAAATCTGGTTAATGATAGGATTTGAGAGCAAACCCAGGACTTCTCAATGCTTGCCCAGGCTGCGGTCTGTGGTCACTGCTTTCCATTTTCCTCCATATTCTGGATAATCTGTTAGTGTCTGGGGGTTCAATAAATTGATATCCAAACCACAGAAATCTCCCAAGCACTGCAGAGATTCTAGATGGAGGTGATCAGAGAAGGTTTCCTCTCCATCTTTTCTCTGCAGTTAGGGCCAGCTTCGCAAACATGAAAGCGACTAGTCACTCAAGGTCCCACATTTTGGAGAGTACCATGTCTGCTTTACTGCTCATCTGGTACTCTCCTGATGTTCTTAATCATTTTTAAACAAAGGGTCACACATTTGCCTTCTGGTCAGAGCTCTGCAAATTATGTCACCAATCCTGTCTGCAGTCAAGATGCAGAGGGCTTTAACATACATTTGCAACTGGAAAGATAATATAATCCCTTTTTTAACTGGCTAATCTAACCCCAGGCATTTATTATAGTTCAATGTCTTATCAGCTTTTTAAAAAAAATTATTTTATAATGGAACATAGTTGATTAACAATGCTGGATTAGTTTCAGGTGTATAGTAAAGTGATTCAGTTATACATATACATGATCAGCTTTACCTTCACTAAAACCATGTCCGTTTCTTTAACCAGCTAACCAATAAAGCTAACCAAAAGGAAGAGGTTTTTTTTTGCAGGTGCACCAGATCTGATGACACTCCAAGCTCAACATCACTGGTCCTCCAAAGGTCCTGGTTTAAAAAAGTGAAATAACCATTTGGAGGGCACACCTCTCCAGCCGGAGCTTCTGCTGGCCTCACATCATTTGATAAGCCCAACTTCGGACAGTGTAGCATTTTTCTAGGACCTACATGGAAGGAGAGTGGATTTCTGATTGAGACTCCCCAAGGCACGGGGTGATACGGCACCTTCTATCCATGTGCTACCCTATCACAGCACCCTTCACCCCGGGAGGAGGCCTGACAACTCCTCTCTGTGCCCTCATCCACCTCCATCCTGAGTCCATCCAGAGTGGCTCTCTACCCACTCCACCACACTGCCATCCCTCAAAATCTCCTCCAACTCATTTTGGCATGCTGGTTCTTTCCCTCATCTCCCATGGCTCATCTGTGTTTATTAAATATTATTTTGGCACATAGTAAGCTCTTCAAAACAAGAGGTTTGGATTGCAAGGGACGGGCGCTGGGCTTGCAAGCCTGCAGGAACGAGGCTACACTCACTGTCCTTACCTCCCTGTCTCTCCCCCACCACGCCGACACTGTAACACAAACCCAGGCATCCCTGTGTTGAGAAAAGAAAGCAATAGACTCAGGAAAAGCTTTGGAAACTGGGCCTGGTAATTTACTTAGCCTTAAAAGTCTGGATTCTAATGGGGTCTGGAATGGAGGCTGTTGAATCCACGTTCTTGTTTTCCAAGCATGTCTGTTCCCTGGCCCTACACTCAGGACCTCCGCCGAGAACATTCTCTCATGGACCAGATCTGATGGCACCCCAAGCTCAACGTCACTGGTCCTCCAAAGTCCCTGGTTTAGAAAAGTGAAGTAACCATTTGGAGGGCACATCTCTCCAGCTGGCTTCTGCTGGGGCTTCTGCTGGCCTCACATCATTTAATAAGCCCAACTTTGGACAGTGTAGCATTTTTCTAGGACCTACATGGAAGGAGAGTGGATTTCTGATTAAGAATCCCCAAGGGACAGGGTGATTTCTCCTTCCAACCTCAGATACCATACTCTCCCATTCTCAAGCTTTGACAATGACAGTCACATGCCTGTCAACAGTGCTTTCTAGTTTCCAAGACAACTTTCCAATCTAGCATCCTCTATGATCTCCTCGGCTTTTCCGAGAGATCAGAGGGACCAATCTTATCCCCATTGTACAGAAGAGACAGCTGAGTCTCAAGCTGAGCTAGCAACAACCTCAGCACGTGTGTGGCAGCACGTTAGAAGCTGTAACCTGGCTTCCGTTTAAAGGTCAAGTTCTCATTGCGAAGCATGAGCGATGAAATCTTTTTCCTTAGATGATGGGAACATTGGCAGCCGCTTCCCAGTTTCCCCTAACTTTGGGCACGAGCCTGTCTTGGATGAGGCCATGCATTCTCTGAACGACACCGAGGTTGTGAAAGGCATGATGGCGAGGTGAGACAATTCACCGAAAGGAGAGAGGACTTTTTAAGGCTGGAGTAAAAGAGGCTGGAGAGGGAGGCGGGGCGTGGAAGAGCCAAGAGAGGCCCTGATTGAAAAGAAAAGGGGGAAATTATCCCAATTCTAGCACTGCTGGAAAATGGGAAAGTTATTGCTGCACAAAGACCCTCTCGAAGCGCCTGCCTTCCAAAATTTCTACTGCACTCTCTGCAGTTACTTGTGTATGGCAGAAGTAGCATCTTTGTATTATATGAACAGTCTGCTTCATAATCAAATACCATCTGTCGCTACATCTGAACTTGTTTTCAACATCTGTGCGTTCTGGTCTTAACAAAGCTTTAAAAACTAATTCAAAAACTTTCACAGATCACTGACTAAATATGTACATTGACCATCTTTCTTTGGTGTGCGTTGTTTCATCCATAGGTGCTTCCCTCTGCCCGGGCAGAGTGACGACGTATACACTTGGAGGCTTTATTAAGCTTATTTCCTAATGGTCTTGGGTAGCCAAGTGCAAGAGGGGGACACTTGCTTCTGCACCAAGAGGACCCATCGTATTCTTTCTTGGTGCCAACATGGTCCCTTTCTGCCAATGAGAAACCTGTAAGTTGATCAGCTACCATACCCCAATTACTCAAAATGACACTACAGATAAAATGGCAACCAAGGGGAGAATCAACTGCATGGCTTCTACGCGGCTAAAGTGTGTTTGAACAAATGGTGAAGTAAAACCATGAGAGCTCTCGGGAGGATAAGGACGCTGTTACTTTGCACATGCTTCAGAAATGTGAAGTACATCTTTACAGAACTTTTGGCCAACCCCCTGGCAGATGTTGACCAGTTTTGCTTATGTATACATCAGTTGCAGAACACTAAAACAGAGATTGGAAATTTTAATTTAGTCAAGGCAGTTGGGCTAAAATGATGGCTTTTGTTGAAGCCATTAAACAGAGCTGCCTAATGAAGTACAGTGCAGGGCTGGCAAACACAGTCGTGGTTGCAGGCAATGGCTTTCAAGCAGGAGAGAGGGCCTCAGAGTGCGGGCAGCGGGGCCTCCTTGGACAGAGGAAGGCGTGGGGAGTCAGGGCAGGGGGAAGTGGGGGCTGGAGCCACGAGCAGAGGGGTGTCTGTCCACAACACCGACCCTGGTGGAATCTTATCAGCGCATGCGTGTGTCTGCGTACGCGTGTGCGTGTGTGTGTGCCTGTGCGTGAGAGGATGTGCCTGTGTGGATATAAGGGGGCAAGTGACAGTTTTCGCTGGGAAACCTTCTTTTAAGTTCCAGCTGCCCATTTGCAAGGGGCCGGGAGGGAAGGGTGGGGTAGTGAGCAGGGGCAAAGCCCCTTGGAGGTGGTTTGGGTGAGTCTGAATCAGGGAGATGGAAGGGTGGAGGCAAGTTGTGAGGCTGGGGAGCTCGCGGGAGGGGTGGGAGGCTGCTGGGCTAATGAGTCCGGGGATTGATTCTGCTGCTTCAGTACCCTTGCCCTTCCCATGGCTGTCTGACCGCAAGGAGCTATTTATTAGGTGTGCCCGGGGGGTTCTTCCTTTCCCACTCAGGGTCAGGAGAGGCAGGGCAAAGATGACCTCAGGATTGACAGAAACCCACTTTAGCGCAGTGGGGCTGATGCATCACTGTTTAGAGGATTGGACACTGACTTCTTACACAGTGGTGAATACATTAAAAGCACTGGGCTCTGTTTAGTTGTTCAGTCGTGTCCAATCCTTTGTGATCCTATGGGCCGTAGCCCACCAGGCTCCTCTGTCCATGGGGATTCTCCAGGCAAGAATACTGGAGTGGGTTGCCATGCCCTCCTCCAGGGGATCTTCCCAACCCAGGGATCGAACCCAGGTCTCTCGTGTTGCAAGCGGATTCTTTACCATTTGGTAGGCTGTGTTTTTGTTGGCTCATTTTAGTGGGAATTTTTACTATGTGATCACTTAATGCTCTAGGAGTCATGAGTATTTTAAAAGAACAAATGATACCATGTTTAAGTGAAGACAACTATTATTATTAAGTATGATTATTTTCAATATATAAATAAGTGAAATTGTCTTCAGTAAACAACTATTATTGTCCAGGTATTATAAGAAATAGAGGGAGAAACAGTCCTTGTTCCCCTTGTAGGGAACAGCATGAAACAGAAGTGTATTTTCATCAAACAACTTTTATTTTGAAAACCACCAGAGGAATTAGTTGATAATTGTTTCAAATGATTGAGATTAAGCAGTGTATTTTTCTTCAAGCTGGCTCAGATATATAGACATGGCCATATATACACAACCAACCAGCAAACAAAAACACGTACACACAAAAACATGTCATTGCTCTTTAGTGTTTTGGATGTGTGTCTATCCTGCTGTGGGATATTTGTCGGGAAGAGGATCAGACTTCTAATTCTTCAGGTGAAGTTAGCAAAAGCTCAAGATTTAGCCCTGAAGGTTCTGTGTTCTGGAACATCTTCCCACTCTTTCAGGAGTGAGGAACTTGCTCTGACCCGAGCATCCTGTAATGTTAATTCTTTACACAGTTGATGCTTAATGGACATGGTGAGCATTCTTACACATACTGTGAGCTCCAATTAATTCTAAATCTTTCATAGTTATAGAGATATATTAATCCCACCCACTGAAACATGCAAAAGTCAGTTCTAATGGGTTAAGGAATATTCACGTTCCACTCAGGTAAATATTGAAATCAGTTTGGATTAAAAAAAAAAAAAAAAAAACATATTTACTGATGGCCTGAGGGAACAACCAAGAGAGTTCTGACTGGGACATGGAAACCAGCATGGAATTCAATATTTCCTAAAATATTTCTATTCCAGCCTGCAAGAATAGATTCTTCCCTCCCCACCCCACAGGTGATAGCAATTTGTCTGTAATATTATCTCCACTGCTTCAGTTAAATATCCTGATTCATCTCCAAAGGAACAAATTTCCAGGAGGCAGGGAGAAGGGGAAATAAGGAGAATTCCAATGAGATGCTGCATATATTTTGTATGTGCTAAAGAGAGAGCAGCAGATGCAATTTTGAAAGCCAAATTATTTGGAGGGGGGTGAGAAGAAAAAGCAGAACCCAGTTGACATTGCTGATCACGCTGATGTACAGTTTCCAGTTCATTTCTTTTTCCTAGGATGTAGTGTCAGTAAATGGCACTGCTCTTAATGGTCTGCCAGTATTACTGTGAGAACACTCCATCCTTTCTGCTGGGGCTTTGCTATAACTTGGCAATTTGTAAGCACATTGGGCTGAAGCGTGGCATACACATTGTCCGTCCAGATGCAATTTTCTGTTGCAATTACCAAAAATGAAATCAAAGAAGCTGCTTGGGATTTTAGCTGATGAGGACCTTAGTGGAAAAGGAATATTGGTACTGCTGCTTTCTTGCTCTATGTTTTTTAGTCCTTGAGTTTGTTCGGCTTTATTTGGGGCTATCCTTGTCTTAGAAAAACTAAAGTTTAGACACTTCTGTTAAAATCAAGGTCCGTTCCATTACAGAATACATCTTTATGATGGCACAAAGGTGGTTTAAACATGGTTTTTGCTGCTGCGAAGGTGAGGTGTATGCTCTGCCCGGGGCTAAGATCATTAGCTTCCTCTCAGCCACTGCAAAGCTCTTTCCATTGCTGTGCTGTTTTTCCCCAAGTTTCATGGGATTCTCTGAGCGCCCTACATTTTAGTCTGTGTTGATTCACTGGGGGACAGGGACCACATCTAAGCAAGCAATTGTATACAAAATCTCATTATGTAACCCGTCTGATCACATCGACGTGTAACTCTTGAATGAACAGTAACGTTTTTTTAACAACCAACTTGAATTTCTCAACTGAAACCTACAATTTCTATGACCTTATGAATCGTGGAAGACACACGCTTCATAAAAAGTATGTATCGACTGCAATATGAAAGGAGAGACCACTGGAACCATCAGTAGTTTAGTGAAGACTCATGGATTCAGAGAAGGAAACATGTTCATGACTTCAATGACGTAGACCATGTCACAGAAACGGAGTTGGTCTTCAAAGATAAAACTCTGGCTTTATGGCTAAGTCGGTTTTTCTCAAACTAATGATGAAAAACTCCAGGAAATAATGAGAAACTGACTTCCAAGGGAATAGCATGTAGTGACTATTGGCTGGAAGAACTAGGGGCCCCCCAAAAATGGCCTGTGAGATGAGATCGGGCTCGCTACCACCAGAGCTCCCCCCAAGACGAGAGCCACCATTTTCACTGATGTGCCATCTGCTTAAGAGAAACAATGAGGGTCCTGGTTCAAACCCAGGAAAACTTCAGTGTCACAAAGACCCTTCCATCAGGGAAGTACCCAGTTTTTCATTGTTTCACCACCTTCTCTTTTCTCTGTTCTGTTCTTTCAAAACAGAAATGAGGAAAGGAAAAGGAAAACAGGATGTAAAGAAGAAAGAAAGGTAGTGAGTGAAGAAGGGCAGGAAAAGAAAGAAAATCCAGGAACTCTCGTACATATTCAGGAGCTTCCATTTGATTTCTGATTTCAAAGATGGCTCCTCCCATCACCTTGTTCTCTGCCGTGCTGAGCTGTGAGGCATTTAGGGTGTAACAGAAAGAGAAAAACCTTGGCCCTGCTGACAACACACACCACAGCATCTGGGGTGCTCCTCAGAGACCCGTGGTCAGGCTAACCTGGCCTCACTTTGCTGAGCCTGCAGAACCTAGAGGATGAGGTCACATTTGGTCATGACTATAAATAGACATCAGCGACAACTAAAACCAAAAGGGAGCTTTGCCTCTGATTTTTTAACAGGCTGATAACTCTGAACAAAGGCATTGGTCATCCATCATTATCTAGAAATCTTAAGAAGAGCAAAATAATCTGGAGAGTAATATTTGTCCCCTTGTTTTTTTTGCTCCTCTGGGCTTCGCTGGTGGCTCAGACGGTAAAGAATCCGCCTGCAATGTGGGAGACCTGGGTTGAATCCCTGGGTCGGGAAGATCCCCTGGAGGAGGGCATGCCAGCCCACTCCAGTCATCTCGCCTGGAGCATCCCCGTGGACAGAGAATCCCCACGCAGCCTGGCGGGCTGCAGTCCACGGGGTCGCCAAGAGTCAGACACGACTGAGCAGCGAAGCACAGCACAACACCGCGAAGTCCTTTGGTCTGAGAAAGATAGCCCTTGGATTCAAACACCAAGATGTGGAAGGAGTCTGAGGAATTCCCCCTTGCCTGGGATTCCCTAAGAAAAAGTATGCAACCATTCTCTTACAGCAAATGGAATCCCGACCCATTCTGAAGCTGCCCACGACTATATCACAGGAGCAGCTTTAGATAATACACTATCGATTCACAGCGAGACCTAACGTGGCAGTCTGCAGCAAACCCCTCCTCCTGCCCTCGGCCTTACTTATATTTCACACAACTCGTTGTCTCCTGAGAGCCCTCCCTTAGCTAACAACTTAGCAGAGCTAAACAAGAGTAAAACAGCCTCCCTCGCTTCCAGCCACAGCCTGGAAGAACCGCGGTCCAGCCATCTGCAGCACCTGTTCGCAGACAACTCAGTGGAGGTATTTGTCTTCCAAATCACAAAGAGAATTCCCACAGGGAGGCAAGGTTCTTCCATTTTATGGAGTGGCGGCACGGGCTGCCTGGGAGCCAGCCTTCCACGTCCCAGAAGCACAAGCTGCTGCTGCTCTCCCAGCCTCTGAACCCCCTTGCATCCGCACAGCAGGGTCAGCATGCTTTGGCGAGAAAACAGGAGCCCCAGCCCCGAGTTCTAACATTAATAACAGGATCCAAGCAAAGTCTGTTCAGTCAGAAAATGCAAGTAAAACTAAAAAACTGCCATCTGGACCAGGGAAACATGTCATCTTTCAGACTACGCATAGCATCAGTGTTTTTCTTTTCACAAATTTAGCGCTCTGCCCCCCATCTCCCCTGCCGCCTCACCCCACCCCGTTCCGTCACTACCTCCCCCATCGCCCTCTGCACAGCTCTGTCATTTGAGAAGTCCCGTCTCCACTTTTCTTTGTATTTAATTTTTCATATCATTCGCAGGACATATCACATATTTGTTGTGATGTATTCAATACCCATCCCTCCTCTGACTTTGGAAAAGGCTATCACCTTCCTCTCCTGCTCTGGGACAATCTGCCAAGTCCGCAGTTTGTGATTTTTGTCATAATCCATGTGCTGAAACAGTCAGGAGAGACTGTCTCAAGGTACTTCAGGCCCCCAAAGCTGCCTTCCACCCTCTCTCTGCCCACTCAGGTTTAATTCCAAGGAGGCGGCAGGGTAAGCCTGGGCTGAGGACCATGTGGTGTGACCTTGTTGAGAATAAGAAACTCACTCTTTTCTTCTCATTTATCCACTAGGAATGGAGATATTTGGATTTGCTAAAAATGTATAAAACTATATTCATAATTTGCCCTAAAAAAGAAAAAATAAAATTTGCCCTAATATGCTGGGGACACATGTATAAGAAAATAAAATTTTGCTGTTTGCTTTTATTAAAAAAAAATGCATAACCATTTTTTATTGAAGTATAGTTAATTTACAATATTGTGGTTGTTTCAGGTATATAGCAAAGTGATTCAATCTATATATTATTTTTCAGATTCTTTTCCATTATATGTTATCTCAAGACATTGAATATAGTTCCCTGTGCTATATATTCAGTCCTTGTTGGTTATCTACTTTATATATAGTAGTGTGTGTATCTGTTAATCCCAAACCCCTAATTTATCTCCATCACCCACCTCACTGCTGCTGCTGAGTCGCTTCAGTTGTGTCCGACTCTGTGCGACCCCATAGACGGCAGCCCACCAGGCTCCGCCGTCCCTGGGATTCTCCAGGCAAGAGCACTGGAGTGGGTTGCCATTTCCTTCTCCAATGCATGAGAGTGAAAAGTGAATGTGAAGTCGCTCAGTCATGTCTGACACATAGCAACCCCATGGATTGCAATCCACCAGGCCCCTTCGTCCACGGGATTTTCCAGGCAAGAGTACTGGAGTGGGTTGCCATTGCCTTCTCCGCACCCACCCCACTAGCCCCTCTGATAATCATTTTTGTTTTTTATGTCTGAGTTTATTTCTCTTTGTAAATAATTTCATTTATATCATTTTTTTTTAGATTCTATGTATCATATGATGTTTGTCTGACTTACTTCATTTAATATGATCATCTCGAGGTCTATCCCTGTTGCTTCAAATTATGCCATTTGCTTTTAGTCATGATGGGTATTGGCTCCAAGTGGCAAAATATTTATATTTAGAGTGAGTGAGTGAGAGAGGCAAGGACATAGACAGAAAGAGGGGAAGATGGAGAGACAGAGAAATGAGAAAGGAAAATAACACTCAAAACTACTGCGGTAGGCCAGTTACCTATTGAGACCATTCTCAGTAAAAGATCTTAAAGAACCAAAAGGGAAAGAAACCCATCATCCAGATGTCTGTACATTTTTATGAGCATCGGCCATGTGCAAAGTCCTACTGGGGAAACCAAAAAGGATACGACTCAGTCTGTCCCTTACCAAAGACCTAGGTGATGCCCGTTACAAGCTAGCATAGAAACTAGGGACCAAGACAAGACTTTTTGTTACAGGTATCACCTTCCGCCTTGCTCCTTATTATAGAGGCACATGTTTTAGCCCTCTTACTGGAAGATAAACTCCTTGTAGGCAAAATCCATCATCACTTTAACCTGGATGGTAGGGACCAAGAGGAAATGGATTCCCAGTGAATTCAGATGAATGAATGGTCACCAGGAATGGACAAGCTCATCAGGCAGGTAGAGTCACTCTCTGTGATCCTATGGAGGAGAGGTCAGGGGGAGAACACTCAGGAATTCCATCCACTAGAGTTCCTGCACCCCTCTGTCGGCAGCTATAAAATGAATGATATCCCCCCTCCCACAGTCCCCTCAGGGCTGTATACACAAAATAACACTCTGGGGCAAGGCCACATCATGACGGACAAACTCAAGTCTTCTGCATACAGTTGGCACGCCACATCTGCAGATTCCACATCTTCAGATTCCACCAGCTGGAAGGTTAAAAATATTTGGAAAAAAAATTCAGAAATTTCCAAAAAGCAAAACCTAACTTCCCATGCTGGCCACTATTTACATATCATTTACATTGTGTTTACAATGATTTACACAGTATTTATGTCGTAGTAGGTCTTCAAAGTAATCTAAATATGATTTAAAGCATGTACATAAGCTGTGTGCTAGGACTACACCATTTGACATAAGGGCCTTTGAGCATCCACAGATCTGGTATCCTCAGGGATCCTGGAACTAATCCTTCAAGGATACCAGGAGACAACTACTCCCCAAACAGGTTTGCAGTCCATTCTAAGCCTTTGACCTAGATGAATCTTTGCTGGGACTTCTATTCTATTCCTCAGTCATGCTCCTTTCTGCCAAGTCGTTAGAAACAGAATCTCATTATCTCAAGACCTTCTTCTCCTTTTCCTGCTTGAAGTCACTCCACTTCATTTCTCCACACAGGGTATCCAAAACTCAACCCCACTACTGACTCTGATCTTGGGCAGGTCACTCAGCCAGTCAGTGTCTCCATCTTCCCCTTTTCTAAAATGAGAGAAATACCGACCACCACTCCTACTTTCACGGCAGGAATTTGGGCCACTCAAAGGAGGCAAAATTATATGAATGTGGAGCAAAGCTGTAAAACGTTTTCCTAATGCGAGGTGTGACTCTTATCCTGGGCTGTCCAAGGATTTATTTTGTGAAATTGAGACTTTCCCTTGACATTTGTGGGTCTTTGTTTTGCCCACCTATCAAGGCAGAAATTTGCTTTGAGATCTTGAGCAAAAGATACTGTCGTACTACAAATTACCGTGATCTAATTAGGCCTCCCTCCATAAATCTGTCATTTGCAAGCCATTCAGGCCTGCTCAGCCCAGCCCTTGATTTAAACTGCTCCAGGAGTCTAGCCGAAGATGTGTCCAGGACAGAATCCAACACAATATTCTGGTCTCCTCCCACTGCTCCCTTGAGGATGGGTTGCTCACCAATTTTGGCCACAATCACAGTTATGTAGAAGAGAGATTCATTATAGTTTGGGCATAGATCTTAACCAGTGCCCATGCAACCTCGTGACAACATTATTTAGCATTCAGATTGGATGTGAGCTCTTATTGGGAAAAGAATATTGCTGAAGATTAGTGTTGCCTGGTCCTTGAAGCAGAGAGAGACAAATAAGAAAGATGTATATTTTCTCTGTTGAATTGACAGGTGTGTACAGCATCTCCTAAGTATGATGGATACTTTGAAATGACATATAAAACAGAGCTATGGTTTAAAAAAAAAAAAATTGCTGGTGCTGGCCAAATCAAATAATGTCCATTCCTGGTTGTTCTGGCTGAAGAAGATAAAAAAAGAGGTATGGAAAATTCAAAGCAATGGGTAATCTAAAACTCATTTATACTGGGCTTTAGAATGTATGTTTATACTTATCTGATGATGGGTGTCGCTGAGGTTCTGAGATTCCTTCTGTACCAGCATACCAACGCCACTGTGTCCTCCCCCTGGACAATCTGGGAAGCAGGAAAACTCCCCATCTTTCCTTTTCACACCTCCTTCCCCACTACTGATATTTCAGCTTCGCTAACCTTGCCCCACCATCCACAAACACACCCCCACACTTCCACCTTAATATCTTTCCGCACCTCATTCCAGCCTATTCGGGTTTCAAAGTAATGCTCTGTGTGCAAAGCAAACAGAAAAAGGTGGAATATCAACAAAGCTTTATTAAACAGCTAATGGGCTTCTACTCTGCAGGAACCAGTGCTGGGCTGCTAGGCTAGGAGAGCCTGACTCCGCGAGCACACACAGCAGGATGTGTCTCCCAGAGCTCCCTTTTCCAAGTCGGGACTGGGAAGAACACAGCATCGTCAGGTAACAGATGAAGACAGCATGTGGGGACCACAAAGGTGAGATAGGCGTGGTGGCGTCAGAGTCCCAGGAGATGATCAGGTGATTCAGTCAGGGGCTGGGAGAGGAATTAGCACTTTGTGCAGCTGTGAAGGGGCAGGAGGGTGAGATGCCAGAGACCCTGGAAATACTGACGGGGCCACGCTGGACTTCAGCCCCGCATCCCTGGAGGGTTTTCTAGGCAGTCCTAGGTTCTAATCAGCAAAGACCAACATGACGATCGCAGTGTTTATCTGATGGGTGAGGCGATTGGGGAGGAGGAGGGCAGGAGATATGAAGCAGAATGATCAGAGGAAATAAGAAGGAGAGGAATTAACCAATAAAGGACCATTTCAGCATCCCCTCTCATGCGGGCTCAGCTTAATGGGGGAGGCGAGCGCCCACACACATCAAGGAAAGAGCAGAACCAGGCTTTTTCGTTAGAGCCTCGCGGGAAGGAAAGTCTGAGGAAACGTGAGCAGGGGCCTGAAACCTTACTAAGGAAAGGGGTCAATGAATGTTTTCAAAATAAAAAAGGCTGAGAAGAGAACAGTGAACAGGGGTGGCACCAGAGGTCAACCGGCACATTCAAGTGTTTTATTGTTGCTATCAAAAAGATGCTTGGAAAGGAAAAGGAGGAAGGGAAAATGCTTTTAAGTTTTAAGTTCCTTTTTTCTTTCCTCAAAAAGAGGCATGTGAGCGATGGAGCTGAGGCTTATTTTCGTCTATTTTGGGAGATGATGCTGGTGTCATTGGACTCCAACCAGCCAGAGAGGAGATGTGAGTAACTGAGTCCAACCCTGGATTTCTGAGGCTGAAAGTGACAGTGATCTGTGCCTGGAAGCCAGGCACGACGGCAGCCAGGACGTGTGGTCCTCGGCCTCTGCAGGGACACAACCAAGATGCAGGGTGAGCTGCCATTTTTATGCTGTGTCCTTTAGGTCTCTCCAATCTCCAGGGGAAAAAAAAAAATTCTGGGTGGGAAAAAAAAACAAAACAACTCTTCCTGAAGGACCGCTCTGGACTCAATGCCAACCTGAGACAGCTGCTGATGGGGGAACAACAACATCAAGGACCTACTGTCCCTTCCTGCCCCTCCTCCTCCTCCGCCACCCCTGAAAGAACTGTGAAAAGACCAAGAGTTGGTGGGCAGCCAACAAGAACTAAAGAACTTGCAGCTGGTAAAACCACCTGTGCCTTGTCAAATTCCAGCCAAAACAATCCCTTCCCCCAAGCCTCCCGTTCAGAAGAAGGGGAGAAAATCTGATAATAAGATGAGAATCAAGGGGGTGGAAAGTGAGTCGAGTGGCTCCAGACCAAGCCCTAAGCTAGTCGGGGAAGAGAATATTGGGAAGTTGTGCCAACAGAGGTGAAAAATTAGGAGCTGTGTTCCTGGGAGAGAAAGAGAATAACAACTGTGAGACCGAGCCGGACGGGCCACACTGAGAATCCAGCTCTCCCGATGGGCAGAGCTTTGCAGCATCAAAGCTGAGGTCTGGATCACTGTGGCAAATGGTGCAAGAAGAGGGGGCACAAGTCCAAATAAATGCGTGGGAATATTCCAGAAAGGACCCCTCTGCCCTTTGCCACTGCAAAGTCAAAAACTATCTAGAGGTTTAATGCTCCCTAGTTGCACCGCTTCTGGGGCTTCCCTGATGGCTCAGTTGGGTAAAGAATCCACCTGCAATGCAGGAGACACAGGAGATATGGTTCAATCCCTGGGTGGGGAAGATCCCCTGGAGAAGGAAATGGCAACCCACTGCAGTATTCTTGCCTGGAAAATTCCATGGACAGAGGAGACTGGTGGGCTACAGTCCACAGGGTCACGAAGAGTCAGACACAACTGAGTACAAGGCACTTGTGGAGGCATAAGTGACTTTGTTTTTCTGTCCTCTTAATAAGCCCATGTGCTCACGTACAGAAAGACTAAGAGTCACACCACTTACCTGTCATGTTACATCTACCCGAGAGGTTTGTGTTCAGAAGGCCAAGGTCCCATAGCCCAGCTTCAAAAACAGGGCATGAAAGGCAGTAATATCTTTATTTGAGACATTTGAGGATCATGGAGGAACAACACATCTTCGAAGGAGATGTGTTCTCAGATTCAGTCTCTAATGGGATTACCTCCTCTTTCAACCCCATTCTTTTCTTTCTTCTACTTGCTAAGAAGAAATGCTGCCATAAGTTTGGTTATCATTCTTCTAGCAGGGGTGTTTTAAAGTAATCACCCATTCATTTGAAGTGCTAATAAATGCTGGTGCTAAAATTAGAAAGTTCTCCTTGTCCTTTGAAGATTAGCTGAATCTCTAACTAATGTTATCATTGGCCAGGTAATGTTGGCATGAACCTGAATTGAATTTTTGCTGGCATCCCCAGCTGAAATCCACATCACAGTTATAGCCATTAAAGATTAGTAGGTCATTCCCTGTGTTAAGACTTCATTTTCAAGGTATTTATTCATTTCACTGATGACTGCCACTCCTGCCTGGCTTTTTATTTGGAGCATTCAAGAGAATGCTATGACCAGAAGGATAGTGAGAATAAATAAACCCAAGGTCAGTGTCCACTGTAAACACCCAAAGCAATGTTCTATCATTTATCAAGGTGAAGTTGGTAAAAATGGAGAAAGAGGGTTTCCCTTTTTCTCATATTAAAATCTTCCATGTTATACACAAAAGTACATCTTCATTACAACAAATTGAAATAATAATCATTCAATAATAATAATTGAAATGGAGCAAATTTTAATAATATGTTTACTAAAAGCACAGTGCTTTTAATGGTAATAGTACTTTTGTGGTATTCCTGCAGAAAACATGTAACTTAAATTTAGCTATAAGCAGACAAATCCAAATTAAAGGATTTTCTACAAAATAATTGATCTGTACTCTTCAAAAAAATGTCAAGGTTAAGAAAGACACAGAAAGCCTGAGGTTAATGAGACCAAACAGTCATGATCACTAAATGAAATGTACGATCCTTAGTTGGATATAGGACCAAGAAGAAAAATATAGCTTTGAAGAAAGTCCTGAGAAATTTGATAAAGACTGAACAGGGATTCTGTAATAGTATAGTTTTAAAGTTTAATTTTCTGATTCATTTAACATTTTACTACGGTTATATAAGAAATGTCTCAGTTCTTAGAAAATAACACTGAGATATTAAGAGGTAAAGGGGCTTTATATTTCCTACTCAATTCTCCAATGGTTCAGAAAGAAAAGACAATACGCATACATAGATGAACATAGAGAGAAAAAATGATAAAGCAAGGGGGCAAAATGGAAACAATTGGTTAATCTGGGCAAACCCCAGATTGTATATGGGAGGTCCTCGGAACATTCTTACAACTTTCCCTTGTTTGGAATAATATTTTTAAAAAGCAAAAATTGTCTCCCATTTCCTGCCTTGAAGTTAGCTATTTACATATTTACAATTCAGTGTATATTCTGTGATATGCAGATTCTAAAATGCTTCCAAATGCACCCAACTTCCTGGTATTCAGGACCCCCTCCCTGTTGTGTGTGGGCGGAAGCTAGTGACTTCTTTCTAAAGAATAGAATGCTGCAAGAGTGATGGATGTCACTTCTGAAATTCATCTGGAAAGGTCTGTGATGTCCATCTTGCTCACACTCTCTCTGGCTCGGCTTACTTGTTCACTCTAAGGAAAGTCAGCTGCTATGTTTCAAGTTGCCTTAAGGAGAGGTTCACCTGGCAACCAAGGGTGGTCTCCAGCCAACAGCTATTGAGGATCTGAGGCCCTCGATGCGACAGCAGACAAGGAACTGAATCGTGCCACCAACCCACAAGTGAACTTGGAAACTGATCCTTTCTCGGTTGAGCCTTAAGATAACTGCAGCCTTGGCCAACACCTGGACAGCAGCCTTTAGAGGTCCTGAACCAGAGGGCCCAGTTAAGCTGTACCAGGAATCCTGACCCACAGAAACTGTAAGATAATAAATATTTGCTTCTTTAAGACACTAAGAGTGGAGGAAATTTATTATGCAGAAATAAGCAATACTTTTGCCAACTTTCTTCTTTGTATTTTTTTTCTTTCCTCATAGGGGAGGAGGCTACATTATCATAGAGAATTTTTCATGTTATCATGTAAAACATTGCTTCATTTTTAACATTCAGTGTTAACTGTTGTTTAGATTCAGCATTGCAAAGGAGCAGTTGGCAGAAGGGGATAATGGGAGTTAAAATCCAGTCCATGATCCATTCACCAAAGTGTGCTTCCCAGCATTTGCTTTATTTAGCCAGAGGAGAGGGGTATTTGTTTCTAATTTGCATAAACGAGCCCTCTGTGCTAGTGGCACCCTGTTAACAGCCGCATAATATTCCATGGTGTGGATATACTATAATTTATTTAACCAACCTCATCTTGGTGGCCATTTAGATCACCTCCTGTGTTGTAACTGCAGTAATAATAATCATATAATAAACTACAGTGAACATCCTCTTATATAGTTGCATTTCTGTGTAGAAACATTTCTGTAGAAAAAATTCCAAAATGGGGTTCTTTGACCATAGATTAGGTTCATCTTTGATTTTGATAGAGCCTGACAAATTAACCTTACAAAAGGTTTTCATCTTGTTAATACTCCAAGTATACGTAGTAGTGTTATTTGCTCAGTTATATCTGACTCTATACAACCCTGTGGACTGTAGCCCGCCAGGGTCCTCTGTCCATGGGATTCTCCAGGCAAGAATACAGAAGTGGGTTGCCATTTCCTTCTCCAGGGAGCAAGTATAAAGAAGTGGCCTATTTCCTTATCCCCTCACTAACACTGGATGAGATCAATCTTTTAAATATTTGCAATCTGATAAGTAAAAAATTTTATCTCAGTTTTACAGATCATTTGTAGGAAGCCAAATATTCCTAACTTTCTGACTCTTGAGTCAGGACAATTTCCTAGTAATACCGAGTCAATCTTTTCCCACAAATATGCAGGCAATGTTGAATAAATCTGTTAGAGATCAGAGAATCAGACCTTACCCAACCAATGTCTGTTCACTCAATCCTATCTCTTATGTGAAATGTGAGAAGAGAGAAATATAATGCCAAGTGAGGGTAGTGAAGTGTAGAATTTCAGCAAAGGTCTTCCAGCGTTTGACTTTCTGATCACGTCTCAATAAAAATTTTATTGACTCTTCACCCAATTTGCTTGTTTAGCAGCCACCACCAGCCCCTTTGCAAATAAGATCACTTTCATTCAGCTGTTTTGATGTAGGTTATATGGGCAGAAACAAACGTTAGTGAGAATGTCTGAGCTTAGGACCCATGTGACTGCAAGCCTTGTTCTTCTACGAGGGGAGTACGTTAGGCTAAGTGCTCTGGGAAACAGACATACATAAGAATTTTATTAGGGGAAAACTCTGTGGTAGAAAAGGAGGGACCTTCCTGGTGGTCCAGTGGTTAAGAATATGGGATCCCAGAGCAGGAGGTTTGATCGCTGGTCAGGGAACTAGAGCCCACATGCCACAACTAAGAGTCCACATGCTGCAACTAAGATGCTACAAACCACAGCTCAAAATCCTGAGTGCTGCAACTAAGACCTGGTACCACCAGACAAATGTAAAGCAAGAAAAGAAAGAAAGATAAAGAAGATGGTGAAGGAACAAGGGAAAGCTGGAACTGCCAGGCGGTGATACAAGTCCTGAGCCCAAGGGAAGGAGAAAAGAAGGAGAAGTTGTCCAGAAGCATGCCAGACTTCCCTGCAATCTCAGGAAGTTTCAGCAAGACTTCAGGAAATCCTCAAACCGAAGGCCAGCCATCGGAAGAGTCCAGTGTCTCCCAGGGTGCAATCTGCCTCAGTATTCTTGACACACTCAATCATTGACCAAGAGAGGCTCATAGGAAGCACTGCCCTGGTGTGAATGGGGTTGTTGATTTCAAAGCACAGAAGCTAGAGGCCTCCATCAACTGCACTTCGTAGACCTGGAGGCCTCCTAAGCCCGTTGTCAAGTCCACCACTACACATTCTCAATGAGTTAGTCTGCAGGCAGAGCCTCAGTAGAATTATAACAGTAGACAATAGAGAGGGAATTTGTGCTCCATTTTGGGTTTCTTGCTTCCATAAGTTCTATACAACTTCTTGCCTTATTTCCAAATAAATGAAAGTCTTTCTATCTGGTTAATGATTGCACAACTTTCCTAAGTCCCACAGGTAAAAGATGAAGACTTGGGACAGAGAAGCACCTGGAATACTGTGAGCAAGAAACAAAGAAATCCACAGGAATTGTGGGATGTAGAAGAGCAAAGAAGAAAGAAGAAGAAAAGACAGAGGAAACCTAGACATCCTTAGAGGTAGGTGACCTGGGAGAAGCTCCCAGCAAAAGGCTGGGTGAAGGATATTGAACAATAAGAATGTCCAATCATCAGAAGAACAGTTATTTTATGCAAAGCATCAGCATCAGATATACAAATTGCCAATTTTTACTAGGTTTATAAGTGCTAGATTTGGGGGAAAGAGAGATAAATACTAGTTCCTCTCTAAAATATATCTCTTAGATATTACAATTGAGTTCCTTTTGCCTTGTCTCTGGTGGACATTTGGTTATGTTGAGCTCTAAGGAGCAACCCCAATTCTTTGTTAAATTCAAATTTATCTTGATCATATATTCTTTTAGAATTTTTATAAACCAGAACTTGGAACTATCTTGTGCTGTGCAAACACTGTCAGAATTGTTCAATCTGTGTATGTGTGTTGGACTGGTCAAATCTGACCCTTTTAGACTGTAAAACCTTTAGGAGTAACTCTAAAATATAAACATTTCTGTAGCCCCTGCATTTGTCACAAGAAAATTATTATTTGATTATGATCATGATGTTTGAATCCTGAAGTCTCTGAACAAAAGTAAAATATTTATACACATGTTAATACAAATCCAGTAGGCTTCCCCCTATCTATTTCTTTCACTTGTGTCTTCGCTGCATTTGGTACTGTCAATCAATCACTTATTGAATGATGCTTCTTCCTGGGCTCCCGTTATATTAAGTTCTTGGCTCTCCTCCTAGCTCCCTGCTTCCTCTTTCTCCCCCAGCTCTCTTTGGCTTTCTCTCACCTCTTAATTTTGAATATTACACATCAGTCTTTTTGAAGCTTTCCTTTTCCTTGCTCCCATTATCACCTCTAACCTAATACTCCTATTTTACATTTCCAAATTTTACTTAGCTTTGATCCTATAGTTTCTAGTCCTCCAGGATGTCTCCTCTAAAACATTTTGCCATCATTGCTAATTCAATTTGGTCCAAAGCCTTCTCTTGCTATCACTGTAATTACCATTGTCTTTCAATCCTGCAAAGGAAACTTTGATGATACCTTTGAATTATTCTTTCTGATTCCTCTACTTGCCTCTGAGTGCTTTACCAAATTGTATTTCTGCTTTCTTTATGAAACAATATTTCAGCAACCTTCCTTATCCCAAGCCCTCAGCTTAGTGAGGTTGTGTGGTCCTTTAAGCTTGACTAAAATACACTTTCTCCATGTAAGGGAAATCTCAGGGTCTCTTCCGATGTTTCCAGAGTTTTCTGGAGATCTTCCTTTTCCACTGGTCATTCTGGCACCTTTTTGCTGCTTTCTAGTGAATTTTCAGTCTCCCTGACAACTCCTCTTTGAGGCTGTTCACACTGCCTACCTCAAATGGACCCCAAAATAGCTATGCTTAATTTTATCCCAAACATCTCTCCCCCAGCAATGCCCTTTGAGTAAACGTAACTGAAGATTGTAATGGTAATAGCAAGGAGCCCATGAGATTGCCCTCAGAACAACAAAACTAAATATTTAATTTCCCTGCAGGGATTGAATCCTCACTCCTTGCATTGGAGGCACAGAGTCTTAACCACTGG